>NC_136611.1:34327735-34372735 GCF_933228915.1 Telmatherina bonti
TGACTGGGACCAAAAGATTATTTTCTTGTTTCAAGCCCACAGAGACGCCGTTCAGACATTTTATTACGACTCCTGTACTTCACCTTTAAATAAAACTGAAATGAAACGCGTTAAAAACAACAAGATCAAAGAAAAAAGGCACATTTATGATGAAGAGTGTTGAA
This sequence comes from Telmatherina bonti, assembly GCF_933228915.1. Classification (NCBI taxonomy): domain Eukaryota; kingdom Metazoa; phylum Chordata; class Actinopteri; order Atheriniformes; family Telmatherinidae; genus Telmatherina; species Telmatherina bonti. Next base: position 34,327,900 of record NC_136611.1, read on the forward strand.
GAAGAAGCAACAAACTCCTGCGTTTCAACAGTTTAGTGAATCTGACAGCAGAATTCCTTATTATGCTTCGTGCACAAGTCGCTCCCAACTTGTACGTCTGAGCTAATGAAAGGTTTCTGTCTGCCGGGGACGTCTGCAGAGCGGTTGGAGGGAGGCTCCATCGGCGCTTTAGACACGTTGGGGCTCTCCAGTCATTTCCCAGTGCAGCTATTCGTACCCAGTTCACAGCAACGGGGATGAAATACTGGCTGTGCTACAGAACGTCCTTAAACTGGTCATGTGATCTTTTAATTCCTGTAAAACTTCTTGATCTCCAAAAGTGAGATTACAAGGTTTCCCCCCCTTGATAACAATGACACCCTGAATGGAGATAATCAATAATTAGCGTGGTCTTTTTGTGGGGTCTGCCATCACGGTTGGGTTTTCTGCTGGTCGGGTGCAGCGCCGTGCTCCCACCCCGGCGCCTGTCAATCAGCCCCAGACTGCCAGGATTACAAAACACACTCATTCTGCCACAGGAGCCCCTCTTTAGAGAGCAATTCTAAAACTTACATGCCTCTTATTTGTTGGGTCAAAGGTTAAATTGCTGACCCTCCCCTCCATTCCTCCCTCTTGCTCTCCCCGCCGTGGCCAAGCTGTACTCGGAGTCTTATATTTACATGGATTAGAGTCCTTTCACGCTGAAGAAAAGAGCTGGTTCACAGTCAAAGCCCGAGGAGCAGTCCATGCTGCCCGAGTGGCCACATTATTCACGGGCAGACAATGACCATATTGTAGTTATGTGGAAGAGGAGGGGGCAGGAGGAAAGAGAAATCCCCCCCTTTGCCATGGCAAAGTCCTACACTTGTGCCACGGAGAGGGGAGGGCCGAGCCTCATCCGCTTTTTCAAGCAGAGCAAACAAAGCCTGCCCACTGTGAACAAGATGAAGATGTCAAAAGCTTTTAGGCAGGGAAAGGGGGAGGGGGTGGGAGAGGGGGGGTGAGACAGGGTTTAGGGGATAAACCAACAAAACAAGTGAAAAGGTCTTTTCTCAAATGGATAAATCCTACTAAGTCTACATTTCCACATCAGATTTACTCTCCTGTAACCCCCCCCCTCCCCCAGCTGCCTTTCTAAATAAAACCATATAGAGACGCAAGGAGATGGAAGTTCAGAAAAAGGAGATGGCTGGGGCGAGGGGGTTGGTTGTTACCCACACTTTCCCACATCATATCTAATGAAGAACCGAGCAAGCCGCGACTCGTCCGCTCAACGCTCGCAGATCGATCACCAGGTTCACCATGAAGCTGCGACGCACCTTTCTTCTGCAGAATCCACAAAGAGAAAAAACATCAGAATACGTCTCCTTTACACGCCGTTTGCTCCGGACAGGGTAACGGCAGAGTTCCTGCGTATGCAGATGCAGGTGCAGGTATTCTGCAGCGTGATGCCTCAAAGGACAGAAGCCCGAGGCAGCGAGGAGTGAATGACATAAAGAGGCCTGGTATACAGGCTCGGCCAATTCACATGCAAATAAGCCGTCTTGCACTGACTCTGATTAACTCCCCGTGAGTTCATAGTTTCCCTGTTAACAAAGATTTAGCTGCTTTTGAGTGAAGCAGTACATTAAGTGGGGGAAAGACAGAGCGAGCGAGAGCTGCTAGCGAGCCTTACTGTAAAGCCCCTTCAGGACATAAAGCAACCTCCGTCTTGCCGGGCTAATCCGCCTCCCAGATGCAGGACAGAGCTGCGAGGAGGAGCGAGGAAAAGGAGACAAAAGAAAGCAGCAGTCTTGTTTCGGGGTCCATCCCAGCAGCAGAGGTCCTCCACAACCCTGCAGCTGAACTCAGCCCGTCAAGAGCTGTGAGCTCGCTGGAAACTATGCATGAGAATGGGTCATGCTGGTCTGCAGCACAACTTCCACGCAATACCCTGCTGACTTCACGCAGACAAAACAGCTTCCTTGTGGGGGAAATGCAGTGAAACAGGACAAATGAAATGAAAAATCTAAGTGGAAAGTCAGCAGATCAGGTGGAATACAGCAAACGTTTGGTAGAGATGCGTGAACAGACGTTCACGTCAGTCTGGTTGAGACCTGGAACGTTGTTAGATTAAATGATGATTAAAAAAGATCATTAACAAGGTCTACAAGGCCTAAGCCTCAAGTTTAGAGGTAAAACTCAGCGTAACAGTAACGTTTTACTGACTAATGCTTTTAAATCTGATTGAAAATCAGTCGTCCTCGTCTTCTGTAACGTGAAGCAGCAGAAATGAAGCGCGACGTCCTTTCCAGCCGTCGTCGTAGCAGGTGGTCTCCTTCCTGAACGCGCCCGGCGCTGCCGCCTTTACAGAACGTCTGCAGGTTGCCTTTTAATAACAGACGCAGCCTGGTCTCAGAGCAGGGGTAGGAAGGGCAGAAGTTGCTCTTAACTACGTGTTTGGTATGCGTTTGGCTTCTCCTTTTCCTCAGTAAGAACCAACACACACACACAGGACAAGTCACACACACACACACACACACACACACTTCCATCAAAGATGGTTTATCCTCTTTAACGTGCTTTTCTTTCTATTCCTGCACGCTGTTGAAGACAAGTTGACTGCTGCCATGCAGAGAGTGTCTTTCTAGTGATGAGGTTACATTAACTGGTTGCATTTATACCAGGATGTTCTGGGAAACCAGTTTGACTGGGTCGGGAAGACCGTTGCACCTTCTTGTGGAGTGGTTTGCTTTCACACTGCACTGTTGTCATGCAGACCCCACTGCGGGTGCAACGTCGTGCAGTTACAACAACCACACACCAGGGTCCACATCCCCTGAAATGACTACTGATCAAGAAGAATGACGAAGAGAATCCAGCTCATTGATTGGCCGGGACTGAGAATTGCCTAAAAATGATGCCAACATCGTGCGTGTGTGTGGAGTGTGTGGGCAGAGGTAGATAGTCTGTACTTAGTTCTCGTCATAGGGTACCCACCCAAACACCACATGTTACATTCACACACAAACAGCACTTCGATCATTTCTACATACACATTCTTACCCCAATGCAAACGTTGGGAAGCAATGGGGGGGTTCAGTGTCTTGCTCAAGGACACTTCAGCAGTTGGGGGAAGCCAGGATTCAGTCCTCTGACCCTCTGGTTGGTTTGCATGTCTGGTTTCTGCTGTCTCTCCTCTCACAGACTCAGCGAAAACAGAATGGGCTCAGTTTGACCTTTCTGACCATGAGTTAAAAACCGAGGCGGCTGTTGAGGCCAGACTTTGATGTGTCGAGGCGGAGGTGAGGACCCAAAAGCGGAAACGGGAGCTGGAGATGTTGATTTACCAAAACCAAAAAACTGAAGGCAAGACAACGCAGGAGGCGTGACAAAACCACATGAACCCAACACCATGAACCAGCAATGGGGAACAGAAACCAAGAGGTATAAAGACACTGAAATGATCGGAGAAAGGACCCAAAAGCAGCACAAGAGATCTGGGCAGGTTAACAGTTTTTTTTTTAGCCACTTGGTGAGGTTCGGTGCTGGAGTTGAACTCTGGTTCCCAATGAGCAGAGCAGAGGAACCCTCCTCTGGGCCGACAGAGTGGACACCTAGCACAACAAGATGACCGAAGATCCACAACTCACAGTTGGGGGTCCTCCAGGACAGAATCCCAGTAACCACTGGTGAGCAGGCTCCAAGGGCAAGGCAGGAAGCGGAAGTCGGGGACGGATCAGGTCGGTAACGGGCAGGCAATTGTGGTCGGAGTGCTGGAAGGTCAGGCATGAGAGCAATGACAATCTGGCAGTGAGTGAATGGTGGAGGCTGCATATATGCGCAGGCTGAACTGATGGGGATTGTGAACAGGTGGCAGAGGCAGGTGAGAGCAGTGAACTGATTAGGGGTGTGGCAAGCAGCAATGCTGGAGGAAGCAAGGCTGATTGTGACAGACACGGGAACAAAACGAGACACAGGTGAAGTGAATGAACTAAATGAACTCAGGTGAACGAATGAACAGGAAAAGAAAACAGGAAACCAGACATGAAGGAACGAAACGAGGAAAACTACAAAACAAAACAGGAATCAGGAACATAGAAAACATAAAAACCAGACATGACGTGCACATTGAAATGCTTTACTGACCTACACGACAGTGGATTGTGGGTTTGTTGTGTAAGGACGGGGACAGCTTTGGCACGGCGTTAGCTTTAAAGTGAAAAGTTTAGCTCTTGGTAAAAGAGTGAATCTACCAGATTTAGTTTGGCAGCGATGCCCAGTTTGCACCGAGAGTGAAAAGATCACCTGGCTGCAGACCTTTGCACAGAAAAGCTCATATCGTGGGCTTACATGGCAGTGTGTCATCATTGATCGACATCCTGTGAGGGTCTTGTTAGTTTAAATCCTGAAGCACAAACAGAACCTTGGTGGACCCCAGCAGTCAGACACGATGAGTTCAGGAGCCATCTGTTAATTAATGGCCATATGGCGGAGACCCGAACCTGGCAGGGCCCGAAAATCTTCATCATGCAACAATAATTAAAAAAAAAAAAAAAAGGCAAAAACTTGTGTGAAGAATAGTCTAAACCTTCTAACTTTTTTTTTAACTGGTCTTCCAAAACCTGTAGGAGTTTCTGCTCAGATAATGATGCACCAAAAAGCAGAACTTGTTGAATCATCTCAAATTGATTTAGTACTTAGCATGCTGAGCTGGGGTAAAAAACATCCTGACGAGTGATTTTAAGACAATGTCCGCACAGAAAGACTGAATTAAGCCGGATTTCCTGCAAAGAGCCTCAGATGAACACAAGTGGTCAGAAATTTAAAGTCAAAACTGTTTTACACAACAGTCCATGTTCATCCACTCATACAGAGCTTCATCTTCTTAGGCTGGAAATATTCCTGCTCCTAAACCTTACTGGTCACCAGAGGAGATCATTGGGGGTCACATGGAACTCAGACCATAAAGAGTTAAAATGAATAAGCAGGGAAAAAGCCATAAACGTGGCAACGGAAGGAGAAGTTGCTGTTCAGCCTCGCTAGCTCAGGGCTTTGTGTTATTCAGTCATGTTTGAATGATCTTAAATTGGTTTTAGACACAGATAAAAGTCAAGTTTATGGTTTTCTCTCACTAAAAGGTGCCAACACAGAATGTTACAAGTACAACATCCAACGGAAAACTTGGTACATATAAATAATCTTGTAACTAAACTTCGTGTGAAGCTTGGGAACCTGTTTAAAGTCAGAGAAAATTTAGTGACAGCAACTTTTTCACGTGTTATTGGCTGTGGGGACGTGCTGTATTTGAGCGCACCGTCCCGATGTCTCCAGTCCATGGACTCTGTTTTTCACTCAGCATTGAGATTTGTCGCTGGCTGCAGTCGTGTCATCCTCCATTGTGACTTGTACTTGAAATCGGACTGGTCTTCTGTGACTGCTCGCAGATCTGCACATTGACCTTTATTTATAAGGCTCATTTAGGCTTGATTCTCCTGACTTGTGCACTTCATTGCAGATAACAAGCTGTTGCTGTGCGTCGTCTTCTCAGACGTCATTAGTTTTATACGTGTTCTTCTGGGTGAGGACAGAATTTGGAAAAATAGCTTTCAGTTTTGCTGCCCCTTCTGCCTTGAGTACTGTTTTAGCCAAACTAAAACCTTCCTCATTGATTCCACTTGGAACTTTCCATTCTACCCTGAGGGATAAACAGCGTGAGACCATTAAAAAGTGCATATGTTTTAAATTGTTTGTTGTTGTGCCACAGCATTTGCATCTGACAACACGACTGCACCTGCAAATCTGTATCTTTTACTTCACATCATCACTTATAAGTAACTGCTTTCATGGCATGTGCTGCTGACCTCTTGGCCAGATCACTCTTGTGAAAGAGATCCTGGTCTCAATGTTTTTTTTTTTTTATCTTGTTAAACAAAGGTTGAAAAAAATATTTGCATTTGGTTGAAACAGCAGCGATACTGTAGTTGTTATGTAAAGCTCCTAAAAAAAAAACATGAATTCTCTGGTCTAAGAAACTCGCCGGCATCTTTACCGCTGTCGACTCTACGACCTTGCTTCCTCTCAGCCTGGTCTCTACGCTGCCCCCTACTGGCCGCTTGCATATTGCAGCTTGCAAATCGGGTGTTAAAATTCTCAGGATGTGCACAAACAAATCTTTAAAAACAACTTTAAAGTGCAGATCAGCCATAACACCGTTTATGGGAAGGAAAGGAAATATTTCTGGACATAGTTTTTTACCATGTGTTGTACTGTTTATCCACTCTTGTACATGCTGTTGGTACACAGGTGAACACATGGAAGGCCAAGTTGAGGTTCAGTGTCTTGCCGAGGGAAACTACGATGTTGGAGTACCTTCCCTGGACCATTCAGCTCAAATCAGCAACTCTAACTAGCATGCAGTCACCTTGCCTCTGAAGCTGCTGACATTGGCTTCGCACCATAAACTGGATGAACTGGTTTAATTTGGTTATTTATTGGAACGGATCGATGCATTTTAATGAACATAGAATATGGCTGTGAATTAGCAGGTTGCTAATTTCCATCCCTAGTCCAACACATTAAAGAAATGAACAAGAAAAAATACACACATAACAGATAATAAAGGTGCAGGAAGCGACTTTTGATTGTCTGGCGTTTCGACTGCTCAAGAGGCACATTTCCTCCAATCTCATCCCAAAAGTTGCTTTTTCTAGCAGCTAAGATGGTGATAAGACATGATTTCAATTTGCCCAGGATTTATTTTAACCACCAAACAATGAAATTCCATTAAAAATGCAGAAAAAGTGTGTCTTTCCCTTGGTGTTATGTCTGTGCTTATGTTCTGTCATGCCCATAAATTCATGGCGCCGATGTGTTAAGCATTCTATAGCGAGTTTGCAATGCTAAGAATGAGTTTAAGAGGTGTATAAATTGCACAAATGTGACTTTTGTGTAGCTTTGATTCATGCTGGCTGGTTTCTGTGCCACCCCCTAGCCTCTGCAGCAGCACCCTGCATGGTGTGAAACCAAGAGAATAGCCTTTGTCAAGGTGTACTAGCTTCAATTCTCACTCATCTCCCCTGACATAGGGGTGTTAAATTATGTGCTCCAGAGGACCCTACATTCATATTTTTACAAGACCCTGGTTATTAGGCAAACAGGCTCTGCACATGTCCCCTGCTATGACAGTTTTCACAGTCAAGGATTTCGACCTTTATTTCCATCCAAGTACCGCCTGCACTCCCCTTCGTACCCCCTTATAACACACACATACACACACACCTTCATGTACAACCCCTACCAAGCTTCAGCAATTCCCGCTCCCTCTCCTTCTAACTAGGCGAGAGCCTCGAAGTCTGTAGAGGGTGTGATCACAGAATAGTTGCTCTGGGTGTAAGACTCCAGGCAGAACGGCTGCAGATCCAAACCTCCCAATCTACTTGGTGGATTGACGGCTCAACCCCCTCTATTTATTATTTTTTACTTTTTATTTTTAGACCCCTTTTTCAAAGTTAATAGAGACAAAAAGCTGTGTTTCTGATGACCATTTTGTTCCTGAAGAGGAAACAAATTATACATGTGAGCTTTGCCTTTGTACTTTAAAAAAATGCCTTTTTCATAACCAAAAACGCGGCTGATGAAAAGACCAAGGAACATCAAAGTGGTCCACCCTCCAACAGAAAGGTTAAAAGTTGAGCTTGAACACTCATTCTCTTGCATTCTTTCTGGCCCGATACTCATTAGCCACACATTTTAATCAGATGCACCATCAATTAGCATGACTTTTCTGTGTGTTTGATGCTTAAAAGTTGGATCTCAAGGACGCAGAACTTTCAGCGTACTCGGATGTGAGGCAGGGTCAGTGAAGCATCCACTGCTTGCTGCACTCATGGGTGTGTGTGTGTGTGTGTGTGCGTGTTTTATTGCCATCACTGAGGAAGTGGTTAATTCTGAGGCAGCCAGGGTTCAAGCCTGCAGGACAAGAGAACATGTATGTTTAATGCGAGTGTTCGTGAGGAAAGTGGGGGGGGGGTGAAAATTTCAGACGGAGGAAATAGTAGCAGGTCAAAACAATAAGGCACTATTGCTCTCTCCTGAGACACAAACCAGTTCATGTTGGTCAATAAACTGGTTGTCAGTTTAAAGGTGTTACCGGTCATTCTACATTTTCACATCCGCTTCAGCCTTTAGGGTCAAAGTACCATTTCTGGGGATAAAACTGATGATTTGTGGGTTTTTATTTAGAAATTAGGAATCTAAATGGGCCGAATTTCACTGAAACAGTAAAGTAAATTCAGTGTTTCATTTTTAAAAACTCTTTTTCTGAAGGAAAAATAATTATTGTGTTTAAATAATTAGATTATTCTTGTTTAAATCGTTTAAATAATTAAGTTCTTCTTATATTGTTTACTGGTAAACGTGATCATGTTGAAATCCCAAAATTTTCATTTCTTTTGTCCATGGATGATATTGGAAGTGTGTCAGCTCGCAGTCAGCTAGCAACATCATTAAATAACCTTTGTCTCATGCGGTTTCAGTCTGTCTTATGAGTTAACTGCAAAGTCAAAGTTTTAAACACATTTAAAGCAGCTGTGCAGGAAAAAAAACACGTAGGACCAGAAACAATGCAGTGTGCATGCCAGGCCTCTAGTGGGCAGTAAAGCTTTTACAGTGACACAACCAGGTATGTGCCCAAGCGGCAACCTCCAGCAGTTAAAAGTGAAGCCTATGCGTGAGTGCATAAAACAGCAGTTCCTCCTTCATCCACTAGGGGCTGCAAAACAGAGCAAATCTCCATAGACTCCCATGTTAAAAAGACCAACTTCACAGCAGAAATAAACATGTTTACAGCAGGAATAAACATGTTTACAGCCTGGTTCAAAAATCCATTTTAGGTTTAATAGGTCAGGTTTACCTTCATGACAACTGTGGGGGGAGTGAATTTTTTTCTAACTCGCCCGTTTTAAAGTAATTTATTCTAAAAATTCTGCATATTTAGGGGCGTGTCCTTTTGATTGACAGGTACCCGATCTCCCGCTTCAAGTTAGAAGAACGTAGAACAACCGCGGTTTTTAGCCGGTTAACAACGTCGCTTAGCTTTAGCCCGCTTACTTCCGTTAGCTGCTTAGCTCCTGTTATCTCCGGGTTAGCTCAGTTAGCTTGTAGCTACAGGCAGCTCGGACTTTGCTTGATGTCAATCATCCATCATGACGCACACAGCCCCCCTCTCAGCTCCACCTCTTTGCCCATATTTGTATTTTCCGGGCGAGATGACGCGCATGATGCTGCCAAGATGGCGATGGTACGAACCGCTCACCGAGCTTCAATTCAGCTCTTCAGAAACCTGCGGGTGACGTCACGGAGGCTCCATCCATCTTATATATACAGTCAATGGATAAAACAGATGAAAGCTGCGTCACATCTTCATATAACTGAAAATCATAACCCAAACGAAGCGCTACGTAGCAGCCGCTAGTCACGCAGCACATGCAGCCTCTGCGTCTCCACTGGTGGCAAAAACAGATTTTACTTCAACAAAATAAATCTAAAAAGTCCAGCGGTACAGACACGACACAGACGTCTGGTCTAAGTACCCGAACGCAAAACGACGTGAAAGACGTCATTATCGTCAAAAGATTCTCGTTTACACTGACAGGACTTGCATTGCACTGGAAAAAAATTTCACCCACAGTATTTGTGTTTTTTTCCACTCAAAACTGTTACTGTGTAACGTAGCTTTAGTGTTTTACTGGCCACGTTCACATGGGAGTTTTAATTCCTCGTTAATTCCTAATAAAAGTTAATTCTGCTTAAAAATGACCATCTAAACGCCTAATTCGGAGTCACATCGGACTTTAACTTAATTCTAAAGGAAGTGTGTGGTTTATTTTAAATCTGAACAGATTAATTCCTTGATCATGTAAGCATTAATTTACTTTAGGTTAATTCAGATCATTCTGCGCATGCTGCTTATCTTGACCCGTCCCGATTACACGAATGTTCCGCGCGTTGTTTTGCCTCCCGTGTTTGTTCGTCTATTTTCCTTTTCAGCTGCTGAAACAAAGTAGTACGCTTGTGTCTATTTTAATCAAAATAGCAGCGAAACTGGTTCTTATTAAGTGGTTCTCCATGTTACGACTGAAAAGATAAGAAGCATGAAGCGAACTTCGTTTATTTTCGGTAGACGTCGGTACGTCACATCCGCCCTCTGTCCAATCAGAACCCTTCCCAACCTGCTGCTCTGAAGGGAAATTAAGTGACGTGTTTCATTTGGAATTATTACTCCCATGTAAACTTGTAGAAAATTATTGTTATGCAGTTTTAATTCTGAATTATAATCTGGAATTAAAAGATCATGTTTACAGCGTCTCACCTGTAAACATGATCTTTAGTTTCATGAGATCAAAATAAAGAACCGATGCAGATAAAGAAACACTGATGTAAAATAAAACGTTGCCGCTTCGAGCTGAGGTCAGTAAAGGCTTCAACCTTTATTTAAAGAAACATTTAGATCCGGACGGCCATCTTGGTTGCTCCATTTAATGCATCGTCAGACATTTCCAGTGCTTTTTATCTGTAAAAAGTAAAGAGTTCTGTAAACAAAATATTCTCTTCTGTCCCTGAAACCATGTTGGACTGTGGAGGGGGTTTTATTTGGGATGGAGGAGGGAAGGAAGCGGCCTTGGCAGAGGCTGAACGGCGCTCTGCTGGCAGAGAGCAGGTAGCCGAGCAGCGTGGAAGGAGTTAACACTCAGCTGTGGTTAATCTCCTCAGGGGGACTTTGGGGCAATATCCAGTTAGACTGGAATGTGAATGTGTGTGATTCTGACCAGCGGCTGGCACAACTGTCTCTCACTCCTCCTGCAGAGAGCCTATGGTCGCTCCTCTCAGCAGTGTTATTCCTCCCCAGCACCCTATTAAAACTGCTCTCAACACATGGAACTGGCTTTGACCACGGCAGACAAGCTGCTCCCCAGAGCCTAACCACCGACTCTTCAATCCAAACCACACAAGACCTCAGAGTACACAAGCGATACGCTAAAGAATTAACTCTGCTCTCTACAGATGTTGTAAAGTTTAAAGCTTCGCAGGAGGAGAAAAATCCCGTGAGACGCAGTTTTAAAGGAAACTTGAACAGGATGCCAGTCTGAAAATTACCGACATGTTTCTGAGTCTGCTCAGACAAGGCATGGAAGTCGTTCATTTTCCCTGAATCCAGCTGAACTGGTCATTTTAAAACAACGTACGAACAGGTCAAAGATGGTTATACCAGGAAAATATCTCCTGACATGTGCAGATTTATTGGTTCACTGATCAATGATTCAGTTCCATCGATCCAAACTTTCATTTCCATGTTTTAGAAATCTGACATTGTTTTTCCTGTAGGCATTAAATCAGTCAGTCTTTATTTTTGTAGCATTTTTCATGCGTTGTGTTGCTTGAAACGCCGGAGAAAAATAAAAACAAGGCAGGTTGTCATGCCAACAAGGCACCCCAACCCACCGACAGCGTAAAGGAGGACCGTCCTGAAGAAAAGCAGACATAAAAATGATCTGACACAAGACATCAAGAGCAACAATAAGGAAAGTAAAGAAAAATAATTAAACAAGTAAAACCAGAAGAATGATTAACCCTTTCATGCATCGTGGCCGTGTAGTGGACACCTATTTACAAGCTTTTTTCATGCATATCCACGAATGAGGACAATATTTCTGTAAATAAACCACTTCAGTGGATGTTAGTGAGTCATCCGATAAGTTTCCACTCACTGGGGAATAAATAAATGTATGATATATATAAATAAATGAATAAATATATGATATAACTGACCATAATGTGATCACGCAAGTTTGCCTTTGAGATAAATAGGAAAATAAAATGATAGAGTTTTATAGAAGATTTTCAATATACTTATGATTTATATCATTTCATAAATATTTTATAGAATACATTAAAATAAATCATAATAAATTCAAAATTTCACTAATAAACACAGAAGTATCAGAGGTAGAGGTAAAATACTGTATTTAAAAAAAAATTTTCATCGTGCATTAAAATTGTTAATAAAAGGATATTAAATGAAAGTGAGAAGATCAAATTCCAGCGATGGACTGGTGACCTGTCCAGGTGTACCTGCCTCTCACCTGATGGCTGCTGGGACAGACCACAGCTCCCCGCCACCCTGAACTGGACGGAGTGGTTTAGAACAGAATAAACAAACAGGCTACGGCGGATGTTTGGTCAAGATACAAACATTTTACGTCAACCTGAAGCGTTTCAGATTAAAGCTCAACAAAGGAAAACATTTTAACCTACAAGCTCTGAAGCAGACACCCGGGGGGGGGGGGGGGGGGGGGGGGGGGTAGGACCCACCTGCAACTCGCTGCAGGAGACACCGGCGTCTTCACCGTAACGTAAAACTGACCTCTTCACATCGATTCCCCGGTAGGAGAGCTGCTCTTATCCTTCTTATTGCTGTTTGACATCAGTTCTTTTGTTTCAGCAGCAGCTGCTGTTGTAAAGTGCTTTATAAATAAAGTTCTATTCTATTCTATTCTATTCTATTCTATTCTATTATCCAAACTTCCATATGAGTGAGAACAACACAAGCTGGAAATCAGACAGTAGAGGACATGGTAGGAAGGTGCTGGTAGACTGTCCAGTTGGACGCAGGTCCTTCCATGAGGTGCTACAGGCTTTTATTTTGTTTTTTTTGTTTGTTGTTTACTCCCTTCCCATCCCATAATATCACCGATGTTATAAAAAAAAAAAGAATTCATACCATAAAGTTTGTTGCAAAGAACTGGTCTAAGTTCTCCAACTTTACAATAAATACAGCTATACTAAGTGTTGAAATCCTCCTTGAAGAGCCGAGTCTTCAGCTTGTTTTTAAAAGTAGACTCTTTTTCATAGAATAGTCTGCTAAATGACTGTAGAATAGAATAGAATAGAATAGAACTTTATTTATAAAGCACTTTACAACAGCAGCTGCTGCTGAAATAAAAGAACTGGACTCTGCAGAGCGGAGAGAGTTTGGGAGATCATTCCACCATCGTGGCACAACAAGGCGAGTTTATTTCTACAGCACCTTTCATGTAGAAGACAATTCAAAGTGCTTTACATCAAACATTAAAAGCATTACAGAAGAAAGCATAAAAGAAAATACAAATCACAAAATCATAATGAAAACATAAATTATATGAAAATAATTAAAAGCAGAATTCAGTAAAAGTTACTGTGTAGATGTCCTGCATCGGCGCATGAGAAAAGAAATGTAGCAGAGGAGAAGAGTCTGAGGAAAAGTTGGCTTTGAAATGTTAAAACAGGCAAAACACTGAGCTTCATGCTTTGACTAAATGAACATGTTTTAACGGATCACTGACACTTCTTCTGGTACCGACCCGTATCTGATGAAATGTCCTTTATGATTCTGGAACGCCTGAAAAAAACCCTTTTATTATTTTTCTTGAGATTTCGGATGAAACTCTGGGTTGATGTTGTCGGGTCGGAGACGGCTGAATGAGGATGAAGAGTGGGAAGGAAGAGGAATGTAAAACGTGGGGTTTTTACGCGCTGCCTCGGCTTCACTCCTCTCAGTAAACTGTGGGAGGTGTGTCTCCATTTCCGGAGTCAATTATGCGAACTTCAGCAGATGGAAGTCATTTCCAGAAACCAACTCTTTGCGTAAAGAGACGCAGCAAACACTCCGTGGCGTTTTTGTGTTGAGGGGAGAACAGAACACACCGACTCTTTAAAGCCTGAATGTTCGGCTGCAGCTTCGTCGTCAGCTTGATTTAGTAAAAAATAATTCATCTTTCAGTGAAAATAGCAGCATCACGGGGTTATGCCGTACCGGGGGCCACCCAGGCTAGCAGTGAATGCACATGCAACGTATTAATTGACTACATGAACAGTGCAGACATCACTGTCAAACTACAAAGTCTTGCTTTTATGCCTTCGACTCCACAAGGCCATGAATCCCCAGGGTTTGTTTTGCCCTCGTCTGAGCATGTGGAGCGTTATGCAGCGCGATGTGCAGCACAGAAAGCAGTTTACTGTGGGCTTGGCTGGGTATGGCAGATGTCTGCAACACTGCTCGGCTCCGAGTTGAGGGCTCCATTTCAAAGGCCTGTTTACTGGCAAGCCTTAATAGGAAGTGATCTTAAAGTGTTCTTTTAAACATGTCGGAGGCTAATGGTTTAATTTGCTCTGGGTATTGCTCTGTCTAATGAGATTTAACATGTGCTCCCTGCTGCACGGCTCACACACTCATCTTTTGGAATCGGATACATAATTTCTTCTGTTCATTTGGGAAGCTGCATGTTTTGCTTTGTTGCAGATGTTTCTCTTGTCTTGCTGGATTTATAAAACAACTGTAACCCTTTAAGATGAAATCGCTCGTCTTCTCTTTTCTTGTTTGTGTTAATAACATTTAAAGCCTTATTGCTCCACTGAGCAACAAATTAGCGAGTTGTGAAGCCGGCAGCTTGTTCCAAAGTTTGTGCAGGTGAGTGTGTGTGCGTGGCATGTTCACCTTTCCAGCAGAAAGAAGGTCTGAACAGTGATGGATTGGGTCCCAGAAGCCTCTGGTGTGTTCATTTCCAGAGTCCACGTGATGGCTCAGGTCATCCCAGGGATCAAAGGCTGTGACCGGATCACTGTAACATCACTCCCTCTGGTCTGTGGACTTTACCTCCTCCTCCCATCCCTCCTCTCTGGATGAAGACAGATAGGAAGTTCTCCTCTAGTCTCTGACAGCTTCGCTTAACTTTAACTTAACAAGAACTTTCTTTGTTACTTCCATCCAATTTGTTGGCAATGTTATGACATAAAAATGTTTTTTTTCTTCATCTGAATTCACTAAAACGGCTGTAAATATTGTCAAATTTCTGGTTTATTTATAAAAACATCAGTGTATGCAACCTTAATCCCAAAAACGTTTCAGCGAGATGCAAAAGATCCGAATCATGCTTCACTTCTTGCAGGTCGGGGCAGTTTGACCTGAAACCTGCAGCTGTGCAGAATTAGTCCTACAGTCATGTGAAAATAACCATGGGAATGTGAAGCAGGAGTAACTTCACAGCTGAGGTTGATCCCAGAGACACACACGCTGTAAACGACATGCGAAGAGCTTCACCTGAACTATGAGCTGAGGTTATAAAATCTACCTTAACACTCTGATGATGAAAACAACAGCATCGTCGGCGATGCCAGGGACCATGTTGTGTTTAATCCAACATGGCTGTCGAACCATTAAAGAGAGAAACTTACTTTTTTCCCTCTTAATCAGGAGACTCCAGGCTTTCAGATGGTAGTTCCGGCATCACTGCAGCCCATTCATAGGTGATACAGTGTTGTGTCAAAATAGGTGTTCCAATCAGAGCCTTTGTCTTTGGCGCATGACACGTGTTTGTCCAATCAGAGCCGATGATGCCTCAGGAAACGCCTCCAAACGGTGTCAATCACTCTGCATCGGTGTCATTAGCAGTCGGATAGCTGCCTTCTATTACAAGGCCGATAAATGATGAAAACAACAGCTTTTACGTACGCATACCATGCATAATTGCTTAAACAAACATTTGCATTACTCACGTAGTTTATTTCAACATAAAGGACACGACGGCGTCGTAACAGATGTATAACTTGGTAACAGATACAGTGTGTGCAGCGGAAAGCCGCGGTGCTTCAGTCCCCTTCAGTACCTTTAGTCAGGCTTCAAAATTATAATACTTTATAATTATAATAAGCAAAGGAGCCTCATTTACATAGTAGTTTATGATATTTCAATTCAAAATAAAATTTAAAAAAAACAAAAAAAAAACAACAAGGTATAGGACATTATGGGGCATTGAAAGGCGGTGTTTATTAGCATTTCTTAGCATTTAAACTAAAAGAAAAAAAGTCAGGTTTATTTCTCTAAAATACCCTTAAATAAGAGCTTAGAATGACACATGGTTCCTAAGACACTTGGCATCACTTCATGGTAAAAATCTTTCTCAAAATCCGGTTGAACACAATCGGATTCTTGTTTTCTGTTCCTTAATGGAAGCAGATGAATAAACTATGACAAATAAAAACCTTATATTGGAAAAACTGGATTTTTCTCATGGGTGGGGTCTTAAAAGGGAAATGTCAAACACAAATAAATTAACATTAATATAAATTAAATTCATCTAAAGTTGAACTAAATGCATCTGTGAATTAGTAAATGGTGAAATGAGACTATAAAGTTTATTCTTCTGCATTTCTTGTTTTTAAAGACAAACAAAAACCCACCAACCAAAGAATGAATGAATGAAAAATACTTTATTTATCCCCAAAGGAAAATTCAATTACATTTCAATTTAAATTCAAATTAAATTAAATTAAAATGAAATTTAATTCAAAGTGAAGAGAAACTTTATTAACATATAAAAAAAAGGAAAATGTGATTAATTTGTAGTATTTTCCTTTGGATTTCCTTCCCAGATGAACGCTGCAGTGATGACTGCATCCGTTGCCCTGCAGATGCAGAAGGATGGTGCGTCGTGCTGAAGGCCGGCAGCAGCATAAAGAAATCCCAGAGTAAAGCAGGATCTGTGCAGGTTTAGTGTCCAGACTGGATAGAAATGTTTAGGTGTGAAGCAGATCACTCGGGAAGCTGGAACGTCCTGCAGGATGTGGACGTCGCTGATTTATCAGGCTGAGTTCGGCTTCAGAATAATCTAGTTTACACATTATTATTTCCAACGAAACGTTTCACTTTGGTGCATGAAGTTTGTCAGTTTTGTGACACAGTAAGTCTTTGACGTGATTATTTCCCAGCTGATGAGATGATTCCTGCGTCTGGTGTTGAAACAACAGAACAGGTGAGATGACTCCGCCGACAACAAACTTCTGCAGACACAAGATGTGGCTTCTGGTTATGGAACATGATCATTACACCCAGTAAACACAGAGTCTGTAGGCCAGCAGACCGCCGTCTGAAACACGTCCAGCTTAATATCTTTCCTTGATGACTTTATTAGAGAACTTGACATGACTGAGCAGGCTCCTGCAGAACTTTCCCATCAGCCTTTCCTCTGTCTGGTTCCCATCTAACCCAGTGAAGAATGTGAGGGGTTACAGGCTGGGGATAAGCTTGTCTGGCTAAAACTCCATGAAATGGAGCAATGGGATTACGGGGTCCATGCATAAGTCTCAAGCAATCCTCTGTGAAACGGATTGCCCTTGTTCACGTCTGCTTTTCATCTCTTTCTGTCGCTTTTATTTTCTGCTTTCCTTAAATCCGTCAGTTCAGATGGAGGCTTGTCAACACATCTTTAAGGTTGTACAACAACCCAGTAAACTCAAACCACTTTTACATTCAGTTCATGAAGATTTGCTAAAGTTTTCCTGGCAGAACGAAGTGTTGGGTAGTTTTTCAGGGATGCGACTATCAGCCGACCTCATGGCAGGTTTTCACTTCCTTTTCTCCTCCACTGCGTTAATGTTTGGCAAACATCAGGATTAGACTTTTAAATGTAAAATATACATTTCACTGATAAGAGTTTGACTAATATTTCCATCAGGCGTGCATCCCGTGATGTCAGCACAACCGCAGCTCCTGATTGGCTGGCGTTTGGAAGAGGAGGAGGAGGAGGATGTGGAACAGCTTGTATGGCGATAAAATGTGGAAATTAAAACTTGCAACTAAATCTTTTCTGCTTTTAACACAAAAACCTGAAGATGAAACGATTGGATCTGTCTACAGCTGGAAAGGAAATATTTACATAAAATCTAAAACTTCTGGAAGGTGATGTCTTGGGGCGGGAAAATCGGATCGAAAAATCGGAAATCGGGATTTTTTCTTTTCAATTTTCAATTTTTTTTTTTTGTTAAAATTTGAGGGTTTTTTTGTTAAAAAATTGATTTTTTTTCAAATAAATAAAATGAATGCACTATAAAAAATTTTTTTGTCACTTTTATGTTTTTTTATTGAGTTTTTTACTTGTCTTTTGGGCGTTATAGCAGCAGAATGATGATCTGGCTGCTGGGTTGTTTTTTCCTGATTGAAATCAAGAAAAATGATGAGCAAAAATTTTTATACATGTTTTTGTTTTTAATCTACAAAAATCAGCAACATTGGAGAATTATGAGAATTGCAATTTAAATCGAATCGGCATCCAGAAAATCAAATGGAATTGGGACAAAAGCACATCGTCACATCCCTACTGACGTCTGTTTGCAGGAACAACCTCCTGTAGCTTTTTGTCTGGCAGCGTAGCCTCTCATTAAAGGCCCGTTGTTGTTTCCTCACTGCGTCGTGCGGGGCATGACTGCATCGCTGCATAGCTCGCAGTTTGATGTCCCACATGCAGATGCTCCTCTTTGCAGCGGCATGTCCGTGATGTTGTTGAAGACAACTGTCATACCTGCTCATACAGCCTTACAGCAGTGTGTAGAAAGTAGGGCAGAGACGAAACGCTTTGTCCCGATTCGATTCAATTCTGATTTTCTGGGTGCTGATTAGATTTAAATTGCGATTCTCACAATTCTTCCATATCGCTGATTTTTGTAGATTAAAAATAAAGTAAAATAAATCAATAAAACTTTCTCTTTGCTCGTCATTTTTCTTGATTTCAATGAGGAAAAAACCACACAGCAGCCATCATTTAGCTGCTATAACGTCCAAGAAAACAAGTTAAAAGACAAGACAAAGATTTTATAACGGACCATTTTTTATTTATTTGAAAACAAAAAAGATTCTTTTTTAAATTGTGAAGCAAAAAAATCCTCATTTTCGTTTTTTCGATTCGATTTTCCCACCCCTACTAGAAAGCCACAGTGCGGGCACGTTCACGCAGCCACGTCGCGGTGAAACACATTTTCTATATTGCCTCTGTGTCCTTGTTAGCATTTCAAGCTCATCCATCTTGTTAGCTAACAACTTCACACGTTGGTTAAAATATCCACGTTTCCCATCGAGTGCTTGGAAGAAATGGTTTTCATGTCCTCTTTCTCGCTACTTTGCCATTGCTCTACAACCTCTTCTGGATTACAACGCTAATTACAAAAAGGTGGGATCTGTGTACAGTGTAGGTAAAAGCAGAAAGCCATGATTTGTAAATCTCATAATCTGTTTCCAGCTGAACGTAAACAACATATGAGACGCTGAAACTGAAACTTTTTACCATTTCATGGAAATATTAGCCTAAGTTGAATCTGATGGCAGAAAGACGTGTAAAAAGTAGTTTCAGGATGATGTTTAGCATCGTTAGCGTCCCCTTTTCTTTTAACATCTGTCTGTAAATGTCTCTGAGGAGACCAGCAGTTCATGCAGTGGTTTCCAGCAGATAATTAGGTTTATTTTTTATTCCAGTGCAGCTTGAGGGCCTCAAGATCACCAACATCTGGTGTTGAGCTTCAGCACTGTCCCATGCGTACAGAGATTCCTCCTGATTCTGCATGATTTTGATTATTTACACTGCTGATGGTGGACTCTTTAAAGATTTTGCAATTTTATGCATAAAAACATTTTTTTTTTTTTTTTGTTTGTTTTGCAAATTTTAGGCCCAGATTGTCCCAACTCTGCCCATCGGAGGCTGAGAGACTGAAATGTTCCTTTTATAGGTCATGTGACTGACCTGTCGCCATTGAACCCTGGTCAGATGTTCCAGTTGTCTTCGTCTCCTTTCTTGCCTCTTTTCCAGATTTTTAGAGCTGTGTGTTGCTGCCATTAAATTCCAAATGAGACAATATTTTCCATGAAACGTCTCCAGTTTCATCGTCCGATACGTTGCTTATGGAGTGAAATAAAAGTTGCTTATCATGTCATTCTGTAGTTCCTTACGTCTCTTTCTCCAGTTTTCATACATGTTACCCACACTGGGAAAAACATGCAGTTTTAACTGGATGATGTGGGTGGACCGAACCGTGCTGTCGGGCCTTTTTTAACCATCTCAGTCTCAGACTACAATCAGCGGCTCATTTGCAGCTCTTTGACCACCAGCAGGTTTGTCTAATCTCAGGAGCACAGTGTGATTCTTCATGGCTCTTATGGGGAACTTGCTTTACAAAACTTTGTATTTTATGTTATTTAACTCTGTGAATTGAAATGAAATGTCATTTAAACACATCAGTCATCTTAAGTTTATCCAGATGAAACAACATGGAAGAAAAACAAGAGAAAGTCAGCGCTGCTTTGCTAGTTTATGTGGTTTAATGAGGTCAGATTGAAATCACAGTTTCATAGGGACTAAGTCATGAAGAGAGGAGTCAATGATGTGCAAACAGTTTATTCATTAGATGCTTATAAATAGTTAGTGTTCTCTGACTCTCGTGTGCTGCAGCCAGACTTTGTCGTGGTTTCTGACAAACACCACTGCATCGTTCTGGTGATTTAGCTGTTCAGAAATGTTAAAGCAAGTCAGTGAAAGCAGCTGCAGACGGCTGTGATAACTTACAGATGAGATGTCAGCATCAAATCCCACTGTGGCATGAAGCTGGAACTCAGGAAATGTTCTGTATTTATAGATTCTCCGGTGTATTTATGATCCCATCCGAGGCCGTTCAGTTACAGTAAAGCTGCTTAAGTCTGGAGTGGCTTTTGGAAAAAAGTATTTTCTATAAGAAATGTTCACAAGATGAGCTCATCTTTATTCCCAATGTCATACTATGAGTTAAAACCCTTGCCTTTACATTTTAAAAGACTTTTTTTGCCTCTGAAATGGAGGTGAGCGACTTACTGGCATCCTGCTGAATGAAAATGAGTCAAAATAAAAAAAAATAAAAATGTATCCAGAGAAGAGGAATAAAACAGAAGAGTTTGACCCAGTCCCGAACCATTCAGATCAGTTCATTCCTCATTGGATCATGTGATCAGATTTTCTCATTGCTACAGCGGTGAGGAAAGCCCGTCAGAAGACAACAGAAATTCTCTGATTGTGTTTACTTTGTTTCTTATCTTTTCTTGTCCAGCTTGACAAGGTGGTCCGAACGCCGCGCGGTTTGCTGGTATGAGGGGATCTCAGTGGATAAGTTGGAAATAAAGCTTTTTGGATTTAAAGCCCAACTTGAAGCTTCTGGGTTTTGGCCTTCGCCAGGTTGTATGTGCATGGTTCAGGGAAGGGTTTGAGAAACCAGACAGCCCACTGCTGCTCCTGTAGAGAGGCTTAACAGAAAATATCCTGGTCTAAAAAGAACAGAGCAGACAATCATCAGGAGCACCTCGACAGAAAAGCAGCTGCATTAAACAGGATCTTTAGCTCCTGATGATTAAAGCTGCAGGACAGCAGAGAGACTGAGAAGCCAAACATGAATGATCCAAATGAATATTTTAAACTCTGAAAACTGAATGTAAAATTTGACACGGAAGGCTGATTATTTGTGTTGAGGTTTTACTGAGGATACAGATGGCTTCAACAGCCAGTGGCTACGGTTACAAGGTGGTTTTTAATTTGGAATTAAATCATTCGGAATTAACGTATTCTGCTATGAGTTTACATGAAAATAATCATCTTGAATGAAGATTTACATGAAACACGTCCTGACTTAATTCCTCTTTAGAGCGGCGGGTTGGGAAGGGTTCTGATTGGACAGAGGGTGCACGTGACGTATGACGTATACCGGAAGTAAACAAAGTTGGCTCCCTGCTTCTTGTCTTTTCAGTCGTAACTTGTAAAAACTACATAATAAGAACCAGTTTCAGCGCTATTTTTATTATAAATGTGAAGTAGCAGCTCAACACCAGCATACTGCTTCACTTTCTGCAGCAACTGAGAAGGAGAAGAAAGACAGACCACCGAACACGGGAGGTAAAACAACGCGCGTCATCGGGACAGGACAAGGTAACGAGCATGCTCAGAACGACCGGAATTAACTT
Organism: Telmatherina bonti; assembly: GCF_933228915.1. Lineage (NCBI taxonomy): Eukaryota > Metazoa > Chordata > Actinopteri > Atheriniformes > Telmatherinidae > Telmatherina > Telmatherina bonti. The sequence continues at coordinate 34,349,699 of NC_136611.1, forward strand.
AGAGCGGATTGAAGGTTTACATGACAGAGGAATTAAATAGTTCGTAATTAAAACGCGATTAAACCAGACGCTTACATCAGAATTAAGTTTAATTCTGAATAGAAATTAGCATTAGCAATTGTTTATATGGTCGTTTTTCTTCAGTTTAAAGCAGAATTAACTTTTATTCTGAATTAAAGAGGAATTAAAACTCCCATGTAAACGTATGGATTGTTTTCAGACGACGTATCACACTCCCGTTTACTTCCAGCAGCAAGAATTCAATCATTTCCTGCCAACATATCGAAAACAAAATCACATTTTTATGACATATTTCCAAAGCAAATCTTGTGCAGAAACACTTCTGCTCAATAATAATTAGCATAAAATCCTTCTTAAAGGTAGAAGCAGTCAGATGAATCCAGTTCAGAACAGGCAGTTTGAGTCGTTTTAAGTATGTTGAGATGAGATGATCCATAAGTCATCCTACCAGTGTCCTCTCCGCCGCAGGGTGCAGAAGCTGCCTCCTCATCAAACTGGCCTCCCTCTCACACCCCTGCTATCTTTAAATTGAAATATTGTGATTATTCCCCTGGTTCAGGGGAGGCTAGCTGTAATGGCCAGACAAATGATGTGGAAAAGCAATAAAAAGCTGCTCCCGGGAGACTCTTCTCGCTGGCCGAGTGACACGGGCCATGAGGGATCCGAGCTGCCGGTCCGGGCCGTGGAGGCAGAGCCGCCGAGCCGCACGGCTTAAAGGAGGTTTGACTAAACAAATGGCAGCATATGGTAGATGAGAGAGCGGAGAAAGGGAGATGTGGCATTGTTTTCACAGAGAAAGGAAGGGGGGGTGTCCGTGTGTCCCTCCTCTCTTCAATCTTTCATTATGTTGTCACACTCTAGCTGCGTGCTTCCAGTAACACTTTAATTAGCCTCCATGAGTTTAATTGTGCATGTATGTCTGGCAGCTTGTTTTGCTGCGTAAATCTGTCTTGTTTGTTTTCTGAGGCTCAGCGCTGCAGCAGGAAACCTTCCCGCTCAGAACTCAGCTTCTCCAGCTGGAAGCAGAAGCTGCTCAGCTGCATGCAGATGCAGGAGGAGGAGGTCAATCATTTTGTTCAGAGCATCATCTGGTGATCAAGTCAGTTTTCATCTTATTTACAATCAAAGGTTTGGATCAATAACTTTACTCAACTCATCCAGTTTAGTTCAATAAAGTTTATTTATTTAGTTTTTAATCAACAATCGTGGAAAAAATAAAGTTATGAACAGATTTTAATTAAATCTGAATGATTTATTTTACGGGCTGCACGGTGGCGCAGTGGTCAGCACTGTGGCCTCACAGCAAGAAGGTCACTGGTTCAATCCTTGGCTGGTTTGGTCAGTGGCCTTTCTGTGTGGAGTTTGCATGTTCTCCCCGTGTATGCGTGGGTTCTCTCCAGGTTCTCCGGCTTCCTCCCACCATCCAAAGACATGCATGATAGGTTAATTGGTTACTCTAAATTGTCCCTAGGAGTGAGCGTGAGAGTGGTTGTTCGTCTCTCTGTGTGGCCCTGCGATGAACTGGCGAGCTGTCCAGGGTGTACCCTGCCTGTCGCCCAAAGCCAGCTGGGATAGGCTCCAGCTTCCCCGCAACCCTGAATTGGAATAAGCGGTTCGGAAAATGAATGAATGATTTATTTTGCCTTTATCTGAGCAATTCTAAATGAAATATTTTGCTGCTGTGAGTCATGTTAGGAACTCCTGTGAGTCAGAGCATGAAACGTGGCCAGTAGCGGCCCAGCATACCCAGTAAGTCCAGTGGCTTTGAGAGTCCTCTCCTGCTTCTCCGTCTGCATGGCGCGGCGCGACGTGCAGCGTGGCGGTCTGCGCGGCGTGACGTACAGCGTGGCGGTCTGCGCGGCGTGACGTACAGCGTGGCGGTCTGCGCGGCGCGACGTACAGCGTGACGTACAGCGTGACGTACAGCGTGGCGGTCTGCGCGGCGTGACGTACAGCGTGGCGGTCTGCGCGGCGTGACGTACAGCGTGGCGGTCTGCGCGGCGTGACGTACAGCGTGGCGGTCGTGGCGGTCTGTGCGGCGTGACGTGCAGCATGGCGGTCTGCATGGCGTGACGTGCAGCATGGCGGTCTGCATGGCGTGACGTGCAGCATGGCGGTCTGCATGGCGCGACGTGCAGCATGGCGGTCTGCACGGCGCGACGTGCAGCGTGGCGGTCGTGGCGGTCTGTGCGGCGTGACGTGCAGCATGGCGGTCTGCATGGCGTGACGTGCAGCGTGGCGGTCTGCATGGCGCGACGTGCAGCATGGCGGTCTGCACGGCGCGACGTGCAGCGTGGCGGTCGTGGCGGTCTGTGCGGCGTGACGTGCAGCATGGCGGTCTGCATGGCGTGACGTGCAGCGTGGCGGTCTGCATGGCGTGACGTGCAGCATGGCGGTCTGCACGGCGCGACGTGCAGCATGGCGGTCTGCATGGCGTGACGTGCAGCGTGGCGGTCGTGGCGGTCTGTGCGGCGTGACGTGCAGCATGGCGGTCTGCATGGCGTGACGTGCAGCGTGGCGGTCGTGGCGGTCTGTGCGGCGTGACGTGCAGCGTGGCGGTCGTGGCGGTCTGTGCGGCGTGACGTGCAGCATGGCGGTCTGCATGGCGTGACGTGCAGCGTGGCGGTCGTGGCGGTCTGTGCGGCGTGACATGCAGCGTGGCGGTCTGCATGGCGTGACCTGCAGCATGGCGGTCTGCATGGCGTGACGTGCAGCGTGGCGGTCGTGGCGGTCTGCTTGGCGCGACGTGCAGCATGGCGGTCTGCGCGGCGCAACGTGCAGCTTGGCGGTCTGCGTGGCGTGACGTGCAGCTTGGCGGTCTGCATGGCGTGACGTGCAGCGTGGCGGTCGTGGCGGTCTGCTTGGCGCGACGTGCAGCATGGCGGTCTGCGCGGCGCAACGTGCAGCTTGGCGGTCTGCGTGGCGTGACGTGCAGCTTGGCGGTCTGCATGGCGTGACGTGCAGCTTGGCGGTCTGCGTGGCGCGACGTGCAGCTTGGCGGTCTGCATGGCGTGACGTGCAGCTTGGCGGTCTGCTTGGCGCGACGTGCAGCTTGGCGGTCTGCATGGCGTGACGTGCAGCTTGGCGGTCTGCATGGCGTGACGTGCAGCTTGGCGGTCTGCATGGCGTGACATGCAGCGTGGCGGTCTGCATGGCGTGACGTGCAGCATGGCGGTCTGCGTGGCGTGACGTGCAGCTTGGCGGTCTGCATGGCGTGACGTGCAGCTTGGCGGTCTGCATGGCGTGACATGCAGCGTGGCGGTCTGCGTGGCGTGACGTGCAGCATGGCGGTCTGCGTGGCGTGACGTGCAGCTTGGCGGTCTGCATGGCGTGACGTGCAGCTTGGCGGTCTGCATGGCGTGACATGCAGCGTGGCGGTCTGCATGGCGTGACGTGCAGCTTGGCGGTCTGCATGGCGTGACATGCAGCGTGGCGGTCTGCATGGCGTGACATGCAGCTTGGCGGTCTGCGGGGCGTGACATGCAGCGTGGCGGTCTGCGTGGCGTGACGTGCAGCGTGGCGGTCTGCGTGGCGTGACGTGCAGCGTGGCGGTCTGCGTGGCGTGACGTGCAGCGTGGCGGTCTGCGTGGCGTGACGTGCAGCGTGGCGGTCTGCGTGGCGTGACGTGCAGCGTGGCGGTCTGCGTGGCGTGACGTGCAGCTTGGCGGTCTGCGTGGCGTGACGTGCAGCATGGCGGTCTGCATGGCGCGACGTGCAGCTTGGCGGTCTGCGTGGCGTGACGTGCAGCTTGGCGGTCTGCGTGGCGTGACGTGCAGCTTGGCGGTCTGCGTTGTGTGACGTGCAGCGTGGCGGTCTGCGTGGCGTGACGTGCAGCGTGGCGGTCTGCGTGGCGTGACGTGCAGCGTGGCGTGACGTGCAGCGTGGCGGTCTGCGTGGCGTGACGTGCAGCGTGACGTGCAGCATGGCGGTCTGCGTGGCGTGACGTGCAGCGTGACGTGCAGCATGGCGGTCTGCGTGGCGTGACGTGCAGCGTGGCGTGACGTGCAGCGTGGCGGTCTGCGTGGCGTGACGTGCAGCGTGACGTGCAGCATGGCGGTCTGCGTGGCGTGACGTGCAGCATGGCGGTCTGCGCGGCGTGACGTGCAGCATGGCGGTCTGCGTGGCGTGACGTGCAGCGTGACGTGCAGCGTGGCGGTCTGCGTGGTGTGACGTGCAGCGTGACGTGCAGCGTGACGTGCAGCGTGACGTGCAGCGTGGCGGTCTGCGTGGTGTGACGTGCAGCGTGACGTGCAGCGTGACGTGCAGCGTGGCGGTCTGCGTGGCGTGACGTGCAGCTTGGCGGTCTGCGTGGCGTGACGTGCAGCGTGGCGGTCTGCGTGGCGTGACGTGCAGCGTGACGTGCAGCGTGACGTGCAGCGTGGCGGTCTGCGTGGTGTGACGTGCAGCGTGACGTGCAGCGTGGCGGTCTGCTGGCAGTCGGAGCTTCTGCCGCCTGGAGCTAACGGGAGCGTCAAGCCACGGCTGTGTGTTGCCATCTGTGTGTGTGTGTGTGTGTGTGTGTGTGTGTGTGTGTGTGTGTGTGTGTGGAGCTGCTGTTGTTGTTGCTGCCGCCGCTACCTCCACCGCTCGCCTCCGTCTCCTCCCTTCTCTGGCCTAATCAACAAAACAGCCTCAGCTGCCCCTTCGGATCCCCTGCCAGGGTCCCTATCATCCTCTGATCAAATATTAATGTGTGATACTGAGCTTGCTCACTAATCCAAAGCCAATTAATATTATCTGTCAATTATTTACAGATCCTGAGGTGCGGAGGCAGATCCCCGAGGACTACATCGGCCAGGTTCAGAATACCTAATTAACTTCCTCTTTTGCCCCCCCCATCTCATCCCAAGCCTCCCTTCATTCTTTCTTCCTCTCCCCCTCTTATGTGTTTTCTTCTCTTTTCATCTCTTTTTGTTTATGTGTGCCTTTTAGAGGCTAAATGTTTGTGTTTTGTGTGGCGAGCGGCGCAGGACATTAGCATTGCTGATATATCTGACATTATGGGATGAATGGTGGCGGAGGAGGGGGGGGGAGCAGTGCTCTGCCAGGGCTTTGTGTCTGACTCTCACTCATACGGCGCAGTCGGGGAATACCGTTATTAGTTTTTATCACTGATGCGCAACAACATGACATATGTTTCAAATCACAGCACCTCGTGATTCGGCTTGTTAGCTCCAATCACTTTCATTGTTGTTCCAATACACCTTATATCTGCTTCTTCTTCGTGTCTCGCCTCTCTCTCTCTCACACACACACACACACACACACACACATGCATGCATGAGTCATTGCTGTTTGTCCTTTACTCACTTGTGAAGGCCGAGAGACACTCTGATGGAGTTTTCATCCTCTAAAGTCTTTATTCCTCACAGCAAAAAACTGCAGCCTCTGCATGTAGCAGGAGGGGGGGTCGGGAAGGCCTGGTGGCGGGGAGGGGGGTCGGGAAGGCCTGGTGGCGGGGAGGGGGGTCGGGAAGGCCTGGTGGCGGGGAGGGGGGTTGGGAAGGCTGGGTGACTGGCAAGTGAGAGGGAATAATGATGGCCGGTGGTTTGGATCCCCAGAGCCACGGATCTAGCTCTTCTCCCCACACGGAGGGAGAGAAGAAAGGATGCAGAAGAAAGGCGGGATGAAAGGAGTGGGTGTCGTTTCTGACAGTGTATTTACTGCTGAACTCCAGCCGTCTTCCAGAACACACTCTGACCTGCCAGGGCCTCTAATTGGCTGGCACAGTGAGGAGTTGCAGTGTCGGGGTTTTAGTCCACTCCTCTGTCTTCCAGTTTTCTGAAATCCCTTCCTGGAGATGTGGTGTGCGATCGGTGTGTGTTGGCTTTGCATTAACCACTTCCTGCCCTCATCAGGTCTTTGTACACAGCTCCCTCTAATAAGTATAGATGAGTTGTTTTGCCGGTGTTATTCCCTGCGCGGAAGGCGAGCAGGAAGATGGCTTCTTCTCGTTAGCTGCTCCTTTCCAGCTCAGATCTCCCCGTTTGTGGGAGCGGATTAATCTGATATGTAAATACAGCGTTTGATCCAAAGCGGCAGTCTAACGAGCAAAACTCTCCACTTTTCCCCGCCTTTCCTGTGCTGGTAATTAAAACAAAGCCTGTTTGGGTTTTTCTCTTCCATCTCCTGTCTCTCCTGTATGCATCCTCCTCGTCTCCCTGCCTCCTTCCCTCCTCTCTCCCTCTCTTCTTCCCTGCCTCTCTGTGTCTCCTCTTTGACATAGGCGCTGCGCCGTCTTGATTTCTACACGTTTCATCCTTTACGTTCGGCAGCTGCTGCATATTTTGTCAGAGCTGTTGCTGTGAAGTACGTTTGTCACGCTGGAAACGCCATGTTTGAAGCTGGGCTCTTTTGAAGTGGCTGATGTGCGGCTGTTTCAACTGGAAGGCAAAGGGACGGCGCTTGCCCGTAATGGGGGAGTATTCAAATGACTGACCTCTAGATGACAGACCCAACCAACTGCGCTATGAATAAACAGCAGCTTGATGTGACGCTTTCCACTCTGCTTTGTTCAGATGTTGATATCGTGTTCCTATCACACTGCCTGTTAAATGACTGAAGGTCACTGGTGTCGGTGGGATGGCACTGAGATCCATTTAGCTAAGAGCTGAGAGACTACCAGCACAAAGCCAGTCCTCACCATGTGTGTGTGTGTGTGTGTGTGTGTGTGTGTGTGAATGGTGATGAAATGATTGTCAGTGGGTCTTTAAATCTATATGAAGACATATTTGTCTTGCATGAGAAAATAAAGGAACATTTGCTTCAATCCTGGAAGACAAACAGCACATTTAACTGGGAGTGGAGTTAAAGGGAGCTGGGGGGAGGAGGGGGAGGAGGGGGGACTCCTTATCAAAAGAGAAATCACTTACCTGGAAAGGCTTTCACCGTTTTGTTTGACCATCTTCATCATCTGTGACTCATGTCTTTAAGAAATGCATCTGATAATCAGCCTGACTGTCATTCATCATCATCATCATCATCATCTGAGCTGTTTTGAAAAGGCTGAACTGAGTTCGTTCTTCATTAATCCCGTTTGGTTTCAGTGTTTCAGAGAGGCAGGGCCTCTCAGACGTGCATGTGGGAAGAAATTCACCAACCTGCAGCAAACTGAATCTAAACGTTGAGAAAAATGCTTTTCATGTTTCTAAAATCGAGAATAAAATTTGGGTTTAAAAGTCGGTGAAATCGGTTTACTTTTCACACAAAAGTGAATAAAAGTTCATTTATGCTCTCCTTATATTAATAGCATGGTTGTAAATCCCCAGTTTGATCATGATGTGATAATATATTGATTTAAAGTGATTCAGTGTTCGCTGATGTCTTATATTCAGTCACTGATTTCACTGTGATTCACATGATAGATTTGATCAACAGACATGAAACGGTTTAACAGGTTATTGAACAGACTCATTTTTACTCAAATAAAAGCCACAACAAGCAACTGGAACGTGATTTAACCTTTTTCTTCCTGTTCAGGTGTTTAAATGAATCAATAAAAAGGAAGTTGTTATAAGTAAGACGGATGATCATTGATCATAGCTATCGATGGAAAACGATGCAACAGGGGAACTCACAGTATTTTCATTATAAAGGGGCGTCTAATTACCGGTTACTGTATCGATTTTGGAATGATGTTTACAATTCGGATCAATGACACTGACCATATAACCGATACATCGATGTCGATCGAAGTCTTTTTGTTAGCGCGGTTGTTACACAGTACGTCCAGTAGAGGGCAGTGCATAGTTCAGGTTTGGCCTCAACGTTCCGACATCACTTCTAGACAATAAATCGATTTGATCAATTCATTTGAATTGACCATTTGCGATCATTTATTTTTATGAAAAATCAAGATTTTTTCCCTCCTTTGATCTGCAATGCAGATGCTTTTGCTTGGTTGCCATAGTTACCAGCAGACTCTGCCCCCCTCCTGCCCGGACACCACTGAAACACACATAGGTTCTGTCGCTTCAGTTCTGGTCAAACTGGAGTGAACTGGGTCACTGGAGGGACTAGAGGTTCTGAGACTCCAGAACCAGAACCAGAACTGAACCAGAACCAGAACCAGAACTGAACCAGAACCAGAACTGAACCAGAACCAGAACGGTGAACTGAGCCGTGACTTGTGGCTGGGATCTGTCTGCGTGTGAGAAATGTTGCTCTCTACAGGATGCAGGAGACGACTTCATCCCACAGATTCCCGTTTAGAGCCAACCTTCATCCGGGGAATCGTCTTCGCAGTTTGGCCCGCGTGATGAGAACGGATCACAGACGGTGGTGTTGCACCCTCCGCTCCCACAGTTCGGGAGAGGCAAGTGGTTATTTCTTAGTAAAATAAAGAAAGGAGACGCAGACGACGTCTTCACTCCGTTCCACTTTCATTAAGAAGACCACGTCATCACTGTGCGAGCGCGCAACACAATTCCCTGCTGGTGAAAAGCAATCGAGCCTGCAATCATCAAACTCCTACTGAAATATAAATATTTGCACACAATACTGATACCTTTTTTACTCTATTGTAAAATGTTCCCAGTTGTTGCAATTATGAACAATGCAATTAGAAAATATGCATTTTTAACCTTTTAACTCCCACAAATCCACTTTTAACATTTCCAAATGTGCACAATATATCAACTTCTTTTACAATCTGTAACGTGTCACAATGGCGGTGGTCATGTTCAGAGGAGTGGATTCTATCCACGCGCTTGATGTTTGTTTGTTTTTTATATGTACAAAACATTTCCATGCAAAAGCACCAAGTTTGATGGTTCAGAAGAAAAGAATGAAATGCACAAAAAGAGAAATTTCCTGGCCCAGCTCCTGTGGTGAGACAGCAGCAGATCATGGATAACAAAAGAGAAAAACAAGCAGCGGAGTGGGCAGTGGCGGTCAGCGCAGCCATTACATAGAAACTTTGACACTCCCAGTGCTTCTCTGGTGCATCGGTGTCAGTCACCTGAAAACTAACCATCCACACTTCCAGCCTGTTAAGCACCAGCTCCACATTTACTCTTCATCGGACCTCGTCGATGGACAGACGGACGTCCTGTGGCTCCGCCTCCTGGCTTTCCCTCCGAATCGTCACGAAGCACAAGCTTCGTGACGTCATTCCCTTCTTTCTCATCTCAAATTAAAGTCCCGCTAACTCCAATTTCTCTAAAATTGTGGAACCTTGTTAGTTTCCATCAAGATTTAACGTTTCACTCTGGTAAACTTAGTTAAAAACACGTCTAAAAGCGTGCTGAAGAAAAATGTCCGTACTGTGATAAGCTCACAGGAGGGGACGCAGAAACACTAACAAATAACTTAGAAAGTTATGCATTTCTAGTTGAGGGTGAGACCAACTCACTTTGTGTCTGCCATCAATTTAAAACTTACCTTACGCTAATAAATGTTCATACAGCCATTTTACAAAATGAACGAAGACCTGCAAGTCCACGAACTCGACTCGACACATCATCGCACCAGTCAGAAGTTTAGACACACTTTACAAGCTCACCCGTGTGGACTCATTTCTGTTGAATTAAATCTGTCATTTATGAAAAGGACAAAAAGTCTACATATACGGGACCAAATGACTCATTTAATGCATCTTGTTTCAGCAGAAGGAACAAAACAAACATGATATACAACCAGATACAAAAATGTATGGTTGTTGATTTATTTAATACCAGAAGCATCTAGTTGAGGAGAGTGACGTCCTCACTAGTGCATGGTTGTTTCATCAAGATCGTTTCAATTAAAATCCTGTTGTGTCTGCAGCCAGTAAGAATTCTCAGGTGTACCAGCTCACACGGTGGTTCATTTCCCCGCTGTGTGCTGATCATGACGCTGCTGCAGCTGAGGACACAACGCAGGGAAGAGATTAAAAACTCGTCTGAAAATCAGAATCAGACAAAGATGAAGACAACAAACAGCTGAACTGCTGTAAACGCAGTGCTGGTGGTGTGGGAGTGGGAGTGGGAGATTCAGTCCCGCAGTTCGGTTTGTGGATGATGTGAGAAACACTGATACAGAACCAGAGTTCCTCAGTCCTGGTTCTCCGGACCCCCCTGTCCGTAGTGTAACACAGCTGACTGAAATGAGTGGCTTGCTATGAAACCACGATCAGTTCAGTTCTGTTGAATCGGGTGTGCTGGACTTGCTTTAGCATCTAAAGCACGCGGGGCAGGGGGGTCCAGAGGATCCGGACTGAGACCAGGTCCACACATAGCATTGTCCACATGGTTTTTGTAAAACTGAACATCTTCCCCCTCCAGACAGTAAAAAAACCAAAGAGTCTACAAAACCTTGTTTTTCAAAAACAAATCCATCCACATAAGCGAGTTGTTAAGTGTATACACCAGGATATTAGACCTATAGGCAGCAGTATCTAATCCCATCCAGTCAGAATAACCTTCAATCTCACGACGTCACCTCTACAAAACACAAAACATGCCTCTAACGTGACCAGGTTAGTTGGTGGAAAATAACTGTCCTTAACGTCGTCCTTCGCCTTCGGTCGTCTACGTGGAGCGGTACTGACGGCGGTGTAAAAACACACACAAAGCTCCTGGACTACGGGTAACGCCAACACAGTCTGAGGACGTCCATGCTGTTGGAAGAGACGGTGACATCATGGTATTTTCTGTCGCAGACGGTGACGTTTTAAAACCTAAAACCCGGTTATAATACGTCCAGACGTGCAAACGGAGTAGTCACACATCTTCACTTTAGTCTGAGGTTTTTAAAGAATCTTCTTTATTTGCATAAATCTGTGTTTTCGTGTGGATGACGGGCCAAATCCGAAAAAATATCTTAGTTTTGTGCGATACCTGCTGCATGTGGACAAGGCCTGAGAAGCACTGTTTAATACAACATCAAATCTTCTTCGTTGTTCGTTTTGCTGGTTGCTCATCAGCTACATCGTCCCCATGGTTTGTTTGGCTCTGCAAGTGGAAATGAACCAAATTACTCATGTAAAGGAGTTGGTTTGAAAGACTTTATATGCAGCTTTAGGCTTGTGCATAACCTGAAGCCATCCGGTAAACGCTACACCAATGTAGACTCTTGTTTTCTCCTTTTTCTTGGTTGTTTTTTTCTCCATCTCATGGATCAAATTTCCATTTTACCATTGGAAAATTCCAATGGAAATTGGCAAGTTGACCTTCATCTTTGCTTGTTTCTCTCCCAACAACACATGGGGATTCATGGCTAAAACACAAAACAAGTTTGTCCCCTCTCAGCTGCCCTGTTCAAACGGCGATGCAACATGGCCGCCTTGTAGAGGGTGCACCACCTATTTATTTTTAGGTAACTCATTCCAAGCTACCAGAATGTTTACATTTTAAGTGATTGTGATTAAACTTCAGTAAAATATGTATTTATAAAAAACAATATTTGATTTTTGATCATAAAAAGTCAAATTAGTTACACACTGTGGCTTTAACTTGAGTCCCCGGCAGAAATGGTCGTAGTGGAGATGAAGAAGCCTCTGCCTGGAGAACACTTTGTGGTTCAATCAGTAGATCATACTGAGGTTGTTTGTCTTGGATTCATGTTTGGATGCTGGTGTCATCTCCAAAAACCAACTTAGAGATAAATCCCAGGCAGGAACTCGACAGCAGACATTCAGAGATGGGCTAAGGTGCCAAAACATGGACCCTTGTGAAACTCTTAAAAAAGTTTTTGCCTTTTTTCTTTTGGTGTTTTTTCTTTTCCATTTTTTTCCTAATCCTGTCACATCCAGCATCATAGCGAACACGTTGACGGTCTGGTGTGTTTTATGGTTATCACTCCTGTATCTTTTACCGTAAATGTGCTTATTGCTGAGTTCACGTATCAGTGCTGGGACTGACACAAGGGACAGAAGAAAGCAGTGGGAACAGAAGAGAAAAGGGAAGGAAAGCTTGTTTTTAAGTACTCCTGCTTTCCCAACTCCCTCTCACCATAACCTGCACGCTGCCACATGACACCCCACAGTCGCTGGTAGCATCTTATCCTGGGACCATGCAGTAGATTTGGGTTACTGTGGCTATAAATCTCCTTGCACCAGCCACTTTCAGTGATTCAGGGAAACACTTGACACTGACGCTAGCTGAAGGTAAAGGCTGAAAGTAGCTGCCTGGAAGATGCTGCATTGGGAATTCCATCTAAAACAGCTGGGGGAACTGAACCGCGTGCATATTCATGCACACATGTCAGATTGTTTACAGCAAATGGGAGCAAATAAATGTAAGTTACTGAACTTAATGAAAGAAAATGACGAGGTTTATGGATTTGTAAGCTGGAATTCTGCAAATCTCCCCTGAAATTAAAGCAGTAGAACAGCGAACACTGAAACGCGTGTCATCGTTCTGTAGCCGTAGTTGGTTTAAATGTTTCACGTCTTTGACTTTAGCTCCTCGGTTGTAGCTCATACCAGAGAAACTGACAGATTTCTGATGTAGTGAACTTTTTGGCATCTAGTGAAAGCTGCTAGCCAGAGTTTTAGGGGTGGGAGGAGGAAACTGCATAGGGAATCATAATTTATAAATAATAATAATGAAAAAAAACGTAGGAGCCAAGAAATCTGTCCTTTTGCTTTGATACTTCACACCTTCAACTTCTGGGCCTGGCTCTGTTGAGTTGATAGTCTCCTAATTAATTTGTCTACAGTTGGGTTACCTTGATGAAAGATTGCGTTCGGTGGGAGAGAACACCTGGTAACATATGCTGCAGGGACTGATGGCAAGGCAACAGAGTGCCAGCTGCAGATAACAGACAGGACGATTCAGCAGATTGTGTACAGGTGACACACACTCTGAAACACACACACATGCATCAAATCACGGATCTGAAACCGAAATGCGAATCAGATTTTATTTTTAAAAAAAAACTTAAAACTGTACAAAGTCTCTTTTTGCAACATCCTCCACACCTGAATTCACTGTGAGATGTTGGTGTCTGAAGGGAAAGTGATGAAGGTTTAAAACGATGTTGAGTCCACATCAGGAGCCGTGTTCCCAGACAATATCTCATATCCTAGAGTTAAAGTCCCGCTACAGACTACGCTCCTCTGGCAGACTCCTTCCAGAGATATCAGCGGCCCGGAGGAACCCCTCATCAGCTGCTCCGCTCCATATTCGGGATCGGGTTTCCGTCCGGGCAGCGATGAGACGGCGCTCGGCTGGATCAGCAGGTCCGTGGCTGAATACCACCTTGTGTTTCGGGTCCTAGGAGGAGTGCCCCAGCAGCTGCCCTTCTTCATGCCTGTTTGTCAGTAGCTGTCGATAAGTCCCACACTCGCTCAGCTTTAAAGGGGTGTGGAAGAAAAAGCTGAAATAGGATGCTTCCTGCCCTTTAACATGCCAGAGGCTTCGTTAAGGGAACCTGTGAAATCAGTTTAATAGGCTGACATCACCCCTGGGCCCCCATGACCCAGCCCTCCTGAGACCCCCCCTCTCCTCGTTTTCTCTGAGTTTCTTCCTCCTCTTTCCTCTCCTCCGCCTCTTCTCCTTCTCCTTGTTATGACTTGTTCCGTCCTCACTTTCCCCAGTCTGATCTGTTCAGTTTTGTTTTTCCTCTCCTTTATTTACCATTACTTATTCCACTTTCTTGTTTTTCATCGTCTCTTTTTTCCACTCCAGTTCCACTTCCAATTTGCTCCCATCTTCCATTTCTCTGACTTATTGTCCACGTTCGAAGCCTCATTTCCCGTCTTCTTACTTTTCCATCCTATTAATCTGTCTCCTCCATTCCTTACCTTTCTTTTCTTCCCGTCTTCTCCTAAATCTCTGCTCGCTTTGCCTCGGCAGCAGTGTTTTGTAGTCGATCTAACGGGAGGAAAGCTCTATTTTTCATCCAGCTGACCTTGATGAAAACAGGGGAGCAGGCCAGTCTAAGGATGACCCTGGGTCTGCCTGAACCCACCTGACATTAGTGAATAAAATATAGCAGAGGCCTCCTGTTGGGGACGACTGCTGAAAGGGAGATCACCCCACCTCCTCTTATTTATTCTCTTTCCTCCTTCTTCAGACACTAACGCCGGGAATGTGACGTTAATGTGCATACCGGCTGTTTGAACCGCCGACCACAGGTCAGCCACTTTAATAGAGAGGTATAACCCTCTCTCAAAGGAATAGCAGCCTGACGCCTCCATTAATGTAGAGCAGGAATGTAGCCATAAAACAGCACTTCCTCATGTAAGTAGTAAGTAGGTTTCCCTGGGAAGCGCCGGGACCTGGGCGTGTTATCCTCTCGCCCAGGTTACCGGAACTCCTAGGAAAGGAAAAATCAGACATTAAATGACTGAAAAATCTTCAATTCTTCCTGGTGGAGAGATGGTTTCGTGTTTGTTGTGGGTCTTTAGTTGCAGACTAGTGCATGTTGGTGCGTGTTTTCCATGGCAGCAGGATGGTGATGTTGTGGGTCGACGGCCTCTCTTCTCATGGTGTTGCATGACTATTTATGTATTGTGAATATTTTGTCTTCTGGATATGGTATAAGGGGTGTGTGTTTATGTGTAGAAGTGTTTCTCTGTGCTGCATGTGTGTGCCGTATGGGTCCTGACTCTGCCTGGATGGTTATAGCTGCCCATGGCTGTAGGCAGGCCTTGGGGGGAGCAGGCCCTCTCCTGGTGGGGATAAAAGCAGGAGGCATCTGGCTCCAACGGAGCTCCAAAAACTCAAAGTAGCCTAAGATCCCCTTCTCCTAGTTTAGCCAAACAAGCTGGACTAATCCTAACTATCAGGGGATGCTCTGTCAAAACAAGCAGCAGGGCCCTAAGGCAAGCCGATCCACTGAGCGGTGAAGGGCTGTGGAGAGAGGGAGAGAGGGAAGGAGGCACTCCCATTAGCATAATGCCTCTCGGTAGCGAGCTGGTGTGCTGGCCTGACAGCCTGAGCACAGGGGCACAGTGTCTCACAGGGGGTTTGGGCTCAGAGACGGGGCAGCAGGGGCAGCGGGGGCAGCAGTGGAGATGTGGGAGCTTTCTGGCTTAAATCAGCGAGGGGCAAAACCCAGCCCAGCCTGCTGATGGCAGTTCTTTTTTTATCTCCCTCTCTCTCTCTCTGATTTTTTGCTCCTCTGGCTTATTTTTAGCAGCCTTCATCCTCCAAAAGCAGGTTGAGTCCTGTTCTCACTGAATATGTAGGCCTATGCCCTGGGCTCGCTGTCGTTCACCCAATTCACCGGCTTCATCCCCACCTCACAAAGCTATTCTGGTGCTGCTGCTGCTGTGTTGTGGCTACCTCCTGGAAAGCAGCTAAGAATGTGTGTCACAGAAAAACCGAGAGAAAGGAGCTACTTGACACACACTACAAGTCTAATTCTTCATTTGTGAAATATTTATCATCGCGCTCATTATCCTCTGTGGATTGCGTTTGATATCATGATGATCTCTTAAAGTCTTTGTGAAGGTGTCACGGCTTTCAGATTTAGCCCAGAACAAGAGAAACCACTCGGTCTCCTTTAATTTTAATTTAATTTTGCACATGCAGAAAGGCTAAATGAAACAAATGAGTTAGCTGTATGTGTTATTAGCTCTAATGGGAACATAATGGGGTTAGCTCAGGCCACATAATAATGAATATCAATATCAGCAGCCTGGCCTTTTATTAAAGCCTTACATCATCTCTCAGACACTTCATTTGAGAGGGCGCTGACAGTCCAGGGGTAAGACCTTTTTCATTCTGTGTGGTTGCAGCACTTCTGCTTTCTGCTTCAGTTATTAACTCAGCAAAGTTGCTTCTCAGATTCATTTAAATGAGTGTAATTCTTGCACATGTTGTCATGTGATGCCGTTTTGGTTCGGCGCAGTAGAAACAGATGCAGTATTTATGATATGTGAGTGTCTGTTGGAGGCAACAGCTTAGCTAAAATCCGTTTAAAGATAGGAAACCCTGCTGCCTGCCTCGAGTCCAGCCAGACCTGCTGGGATTGTACTTGGACTGGATCCAGTTGATTATCATTTCAGCCCACTGTCACTCATAAGGAGGCAGGTTCCCGAGCCCAATTATCTTTGAAAACCCAGCCATGCAGGCTGGATGTGATCAATGAGGCCGATGCCAGCGTCGATATCCTCCGAGTCCAGCCTATTGATCAGCAGATGCGTATAGACAGACGTTGTGAGCTGTATAATGTCAGGAGGGCCGGCGGGGTGAGGATGGGAAGACGGTGGAGGAGAAAGGAGGGAGAATGGGAGGAGGCGTGGCTGTTAACGCAGGGAGCCTCAGGTGTGCTGCGTCAGGATGTGGAGGTGACAGTTTGCTGGGACCCAGGGTCCCTGGGGAGGAGATCAGGACCTGCCCTGACTCCAAGCTTCCCGGCTCACGGCAGCAGGGTGACGAGCCACCCCAGCAGCCCCTCCCACAGCCGCGACGGCAATTAAAAGTCTGGCTCAGTTGCAGGCTGGAGCGCAATAAAACAAAGAGCGGGACGACCCTCTCACCTTACCCTCACGACTGGGACACACACTCACACATGCACACATACACCGGCCAGGAAGAATTTACCGTCCTTCTCCATCCAAAGAAAAACAGGAAGAGGAAACTCCCATTGCAGATTGATGGTTTCCCACCAGTAGCATTAAATTCCGTTGTGTTATGGTGAACAGCAGGCATGTTTTTACTACGCATGCTCCGATCTGATGTTAATGTAGTCAGATTTAGCACTGACATGTTAATCAGTCAATCAAATTTTCTCCAGAAACACCTAAACACTGATTTAAGCAGGTCAAACATAGTTTAGATAGAGTCTAAACTGGAATTTTAGCCAGGAGAAAAAGACGTGAAAATCGTACTTTTAGCTAATCGTACTTAACGACAGCCAGTGGAAGAAAGCTAACGATAAAGGTCTTAAGGCTCATTTATGCTCTTCAGTCTAAAGATTGATAAGTTTTCATCCATCTTCTGCTTCCTTTAAGTGTGTAATTTGGCCCATTTTCATTGAACTTACCCATGCATAGCCCAGCGCAGTAAACAGAGCAGTAACACTGGAAACTGTGGGAGCAAGGCTAAAACAGTATAGCTTACATTTAACCAATGAAAGAAGAAGAGAAAGTCACCTTTTCTTTAATGGCTACCCAGAACTCTGCCATTTGCTGCGCTGCCTCTGAGAATGACCATGAACATCATCTCCTCCACTGTCATGTTTGCTGTGGTCTGAAGCCTACATCAGAACTTGAAGGTCTGAACTCTGCACTGCCTTCAGGTGAATGTATCGCCATACAATCACTCAATGTATGAGAATATGAGGACTATCAGAAACAGACATGCCTATTTCCGTATATTAAAGAAGGATAAAAAAAAAAAAAAGCCTTTATATGAGCCTGCTCACAGGACTCTTCATTTAGTATCGCTGGCTATTTTAGCGTAATTTAGCTATTACCACTGCTTTCTGTTGGTTCGCGTTTTATCAATCAATGTTTTCATACTTTATATTAAAAATATGGCCAATATTGGAGAAGATAATTTGGTTTTCACTCAGTTCATCACCTTTCCACAATGGTTTGCATGTAAATGCAGCTGCCTTCTATCTCTGTTAGGCTGAGCTGTACCACTGCACTCCACCATGATGAAAGCTGGTGTCCATCCATGTGCCTCACAAATGGGTGGAGTTTTTAACCGTAGTGGAAAGTCTTTTCTTACGATGCCATGTGGGAACACCCCTCTTGACCACATTTAGTCATTTACCATAAGTTTCTTATTCAAAGATGCTTAAACTGAGAAACATTTCCGTTTCAGAACAAAAAGGAACCAAAAGAACAAATTAGGTTCTGTATTTGTTGACATCTGGACCGAAGTCCACCGGAGTACACATAAGCGTAGGTGTGTTGAGGTGTCTGAGGTGTTAGCAAAGGGCTTTTTCTCTGAATCGATGAGTCTTCCAGACATGTTGGAAGGTAGAGGTGGACATCCATCCATCTGTGTTTGGTTGCTCCTTTCAACATTGTAGAGTCACAAATAAGAACAGTCCGGTCTGAGACTGCCTGGAAGGAGGAATTCCCCACAGTCGTTCTGTACGTAATATTTATGTCCTGAGTTTCATCCAGACAGATAAAAGAGTTCAGTGAGTCAGACGGACTTCTGGCCGTTTTTCACAAAGACCAGACCCGCTGCTGTAGGGTTCTCACAGTGAAACACTAAGGCCGCGTTCACATCAGCCTTTATGATCTGAATCAGAGTCCGTTTGCTCGCTTCGTTTAGGTAAATGTGAACGCACCAAACAAATTCTGATTCAGCCTCGATCCACCTACAAACACAGGTCTCAGCCTGTTCAAACGGATCAAATACAGGAAACGAACTACAAAAAAGTCACTTCCTGCATGTGGCGTAGCATTGCATTGTGGGTAAATCCATAGCGATGGCGTTAAGGGTCCTCTGGTGTTCATACTGCATCCATTGTTGCAGTGTATTTCTGCAGTATACTTGCATAAGACACAATAAAAACCCACAAAACAGAGACATTTAACTTGCAATGAAGTTTTCTTCTTCACGTGGGTCCTGTCCTCTCAATTGCTAAACACCAGTGCAGCGCCACCTCTGGTGGGAATGGGAATATATTATTCTAATGACCAAAGTGCAGCGTGAACACAATCTCGGTTTGCATGGATACACTCTCCTACAACTGAGCCGAGTCCCCAACCGGACCGAGTCTAGAGGACTATCCTGATGTGAATGTACCCCTACATACCTGCAGTAGTCAATGTGAGATATACACAGTCTTTTCATTTGTAACAGTACACCTAGGGTACACAGTTTTGATCAAATTTATAAATTCAGCTTTCTGAAGTGCTGCTGAGCCATCGCTTCGTCATGCGGTGGTGGGCTCAGCATACTGGGGAATCTCCCAGCATGCACTGGAAACCTTTTTGTTTAAATCTTGTGGTGTTTCTAAGCAGTGTGTCTGAAATGGTAAATGGACTTGACTTATATAGCGCTTTTCCAGTCATGCCGACCACTTATAGTCCCATACACTGTATGTCACCCATTCACACTCACACACTCATACTCTGACAGGCACATCGGGGGGCAATGCAGGGTTTGGTTTCGTGTCCAAGGACACTTTGGCGTGCACTGAAGCAAAGCCAGGAATCAATCTGATTGGATGACGACTGCTGATCCTCCTGAGCCACAAAGGAGGTGTTTTCTTTTCACTCTGTCAACGTATTTGACAACGTAAACACATCAGGGTTACATGAGATCCTGTAAAAGCCTAAATTTAACCAGCGCTACTCTGACTTAACACTACGTTACCCACCATGCATTGCGCTCTCTAGAATAACAAACCCACGTCAGTACAGTCCTGCTCTGACATGGTAAGTGCAGGTGAAAGGGGAAAGGCAGCAGATGCACATCACATGCTTTATGCACTTATGATTACTTGCAGGAATAATCTGCAGAAGATCCCAACAGTCATAATCTAACATTTCTATGCAAATCATGTGTTCCTTCACTTACAAAGCAAATCTGGACGTCAGCCTCGTTGACTTCTAATCTGAAGAGACATGGGAAGCAGAAGCGTCCATCTGGTTTGAGAGGATATCGGCAAGTCATTCGGAGCGGGCAAGACCCCTGCCAACAACCCTGAAATACCCAGATCACACTGCCTTTGTAACTATGACTTCCCAGCAACAAGTTGGTTGGTGACGCGTTTGTCAAGTTCAGTCTCTTCCTCCCAGTTCTAGTTTAACACTGGTGAACGTTGAACCAGTTCATGAGAAGGATGAACTCTCCAGGATGACACTCTGGTGTCATCAGTGAGGTTCTGCTTGTAGAGGAGTCCCTTTTGGCCCAAAGAGGCTTCAGCTTCACGTCTTTCATCAGAGTTTTGTTAACTGAATTACTGAACACGTTTAACCACAGTTTGCATTTCCAAACAACGGTGGACGTTTGTCAAAGCTTGATTTCCTGGTGCAGCGATTACACTGAAGGACAAATCAGTTAAAGCAGAACCTGCTTCATGACTTCGCCTCGTGCCTGGTGAAAAATCTAGGAACGTTTTTACGTGTCAAGACTTTGGTCCAGGGACAGATTTACTTCTTCCCAATGAGCTGCAGGTCCTGCCAGAGGCCTCCAGAAGGCCCACAGTTCCAGCTTCCAGCTGCAGACAGAGCAGGAGACGCTCAGCGGCCGATCCCATCAGTGGTTTACTCTAAATGAAAAGCGTGGATGAAAACATTTAAAATGTTAACTGTACCGTAACGTGTTGTAAACTTTTATCTAAAGAACAGCTTCGTTTAATCACTTAATCTGACTTTATTCTCAGTTTTGTACAGAAATATTTTCTATTTCTAATGTTTTAGATTCAAATGCAATTAAAAGCATTTTTCCAGACATTAATAGAGCCCAAGTTTTTTATTCTTCTGCTAGAAAAATATGTGCTTTTTGAGGCAAATATTTTTGTTAGATTAAAATATGTTGGAGAATAAATAATTAGATAGAGTTTCATTACATAGATGAACATTTTTAACTGAGTCTCACCCCGTAACCACATAACCGTTTCTTTACTTGAACTGGCTCCTGATGGCTTATACAAAGACATCCTGATTAAAAAACTGTTTTAAAAAGTACTTTTTACACTGTTTGAGGAAAGACAGGCTGCAGAGTTTTGGTCTGAAAAAGAAGATTTTCCCGTATTTAATGAGGCCTGATTTGTTCATTTTGGACTTCCAGTTATGAAGCTTTTAATGACCAAATTTGAAGATTTTCTTTCCCATAAATTAAAAGATAAATGAATAAATAAAATTTCCTGTTGGAAATACTTTCCTAGTCCTGGTTCAGTGCTCAAACAGTCAACAAGCTTGTTTTTATCAGCGAAATGAAGATAAGTTTATGATCATTTTACCACAGATCAATGTTAAATTCACAGTATCACATTGTGTCATTTGTCATAACAACATGGTGAAACAGGACAGACAGACAGATCACAGCTCAGATGCCACCTGGTCCACATCTCCATAACATGAGCGGCCTTCAAAAGACGGGAATTAATGGAATAAAGCTAAATAATAAAATTTAAACTCAACAGCAGCATTTTGCTGGAAACCCTGATTTTATCTGCGTTTCCTGCGTCTCGTCTCAGCAGCAGAATTCCTCAGTCCCATCCTGAAGGAAATATGTCTTCCATTCTGCCACCGAGTCCCCAAAGCAGCTTCCTTGTCTCAGTAATGATGAATGATTATTGCCTTCAGATTGCTTTATGATATATGCACTCGTTAAAAGTAAAGCACCGGGCTTTTCTCTGAAGTAACCTTTCTCTACATCAATTTGATTGAGAAACTAATTACAGCCAGTTTAATATGACAAAGCAGAAAAGCAGACATCTCCGCGGAACCGGATGTAATACATAATACGGACAGAATGGTGGTGCAAACGGCCCAGTGATGCAATGACCATAAAACTACCGAACAGTGACTTAATATGATCAATCCCCTCTCTGAACCGCTCCCTCTTCTCACTTTAAGAAAAACATAAAGAGCGTGAGTTGTTTATCTCCATCAGAACAGATTTTAAAAATGCATATGAGCTGCTTGTGGCCACAGACATCATGCTCGATCTGCTTCCATGGCTGCAAAATACGTCCTGTTTCTGTTTATTGTTTTCTTTTTTAAGCTAAATTAAACTTCATGCTATGATTAATAGAGGTAAAGCCACATGTGTGGTTTGCCCCCCATATTATTTTATTTCTTAATTCTTATGAATATTGTAGATTTAATGGGAATTTGAACGAGTGTAATGTATGCATTTTGCTTCATATTGATGTATGAGGTCATTGGAGAGAGAGAGCGCCAAAGGCTAAAGTTGAGGAAAATACAGGCAAGAAGGGGGTGAATGTGAATTAGAGGTGTGTGTGTGTGTGCATGTGTGTGTGAAAGGAGTGAGAGGAGAGGACAGCATACTGAAGTCCACAGCCAGAACTCCTCATGCAAATACTATCAGGAGAGAGTACAAAAAAAAACTAGCCTCATGAATTAATCTCTCCTCTTCCACTTCTTTTTTGCTAAAGGCAGTCTTCCTCCCCAGCTTGAGTCTTGCTTCTCCTGGTGTCAGGGAAATTAATTAGCTGTTTGTCATCCCGAGCTGAACTGGGGGAATTGGGAGAAGACTTGAGACTAAATTGCAGACAGGCAACACATTGACAGGAATAGACAGAAGGCTGGTTGGTTGGTTGGTTGACTAGCATGCTACGATGTGACACGACAACCCCCCCTCCACTTAAGCCTGTAGGAGGGTTTGCCCACCAGCTCAACCTCAGTGCACGATGTAGGGGAAGCGGCAGCTCATTGTCTTTGTTAACACTGAAGACAGAAGGAAAAAGCTGCTTTTTGTGGTATTAAAGGAGGACAGGTGGTACTCTGCTTCACTGAGCCTTAGGAAATATAGCTTATTGTTAGCCAAGGCTGCTTTCATGGCCTGAGGCTACAGGAGGGACGGAGGTAGCAGGCAGCAGGTATTCGCTGCCATGGGGTAGATTTAGCAACAGTGTGAAGCTTACGATCTGGTCCTCCACACATGCACACAGACACACTACCTCACTTTGTTATTTGATCAAGGCAGGTAACTTTCTCCACCTCCACACAAGCTAGTTATGGAGCAGATTAAGCTGAAACTTTGGAAATGGGCTTGACAGGAACTTGGCAGCTCAACCAGAGCAGCTGGCTGAACAAGTGTTCTTTCCATAGCTGCTTAACACAATATCAAGTTCAATAAAATACTCAGACAAATTTACTTTCTATTACCTGCATTCCACAGTAACCATGATGTGTGGCCCACTGGGTAGCTATCTAACCAAGCTATCTATACAAGCTGTCTTTACTAATACACATAGTAGTTCAACTTAATGTCCATTTAACAAAAATTATATTTTAAAAAGCTTAAATCAGTTTATTTATGGATATCTTTGACAAAGAGAGTGCTATTATTCTGCTATCAGACGGGTGAAAAACTGCTGACTCACCATTAACAAAACAAGTTAGCGTTCATTAGCATCACTTATCTTGTTGGATACATTAGCTGTTTTCATGAGCAAGTGTGTTTTTAATAAATGTGATTT
>NC_136611.1:34375235-34495235 GCF_933228915.1 Telmatherina bonti
ACATATTCAGAAAGTGTTAAATTATGCTAAAACATGTTACAGTTACATGTTGTCAACAAGTTGTTATGATGCAATTAGCTAAATCCACTACTTCTGATCAGAGTGATGCCAGTTCTCCTGCTAAATAACTTGACAGTGAAGTAATTACTGGACTGCAGATGAGCAGAGGAACGAGGAGGCAGCAGACAGATCTTTGGCTCCTGAGAAGAAAAAACAAACGATCAGAAAAAGCTCCTAAAAAATAACTGGACTGGGTCAAACTGAGTTTAGAAATATGCGCTGTTACCACTGATAAACCAAGGATCTGGGGATGGTGGGAGGGCCAAGCAGGAATAAATACTGCCACTGAGGATGCAGGTGTAGATCCTGGTCGTCAGGGAAACACACCCACCATAGTCTCACACGCTGGAGCAGGAACAAGGACCATAACAGTAATGTTGTCCAGTTAAAACTCTAATTTCTCAACACTTGTTTCTCAAAGTTTCACTGGGAAAACTGACATTCCCAAAAGAAGGAGACGTGTGCTCATAAAAAGGGGAAAAGATAGAAAAACACCAGACAAAAACATTTGACCGTCTAGATTTACAGGCAGCAGCATCCATGGGCAAAAGGAACAAAGCAGGAGCAGCTTCGGTGGATCTTTTTATTTTTTGGTTTCAGGCCATGAAGAAAAACCTCAAACTGCTGGATGTCCGACATTCTCCTCTTTTGTTTCAGTTTCACTTTCGTCAATATCAACGAAAGTCTTGTGTTACTGTCACATTTTAGTGTCACTTAGCTAATTCACCTATCCAGCTCACATCCTTCCTACTAGGTACAGTTTGCTGTAAAACCTCAACATAGATACTGAACCAAAATGTACCAAACCAACCCAACCCGAGCCAGAGGGTTTGGTGGAAACAGGGCCTAAAGTGAAACTTTCTTCTCAATACATGGAAGAAAAACGGGCTCAGGAATCCCTCAAGTTTAATTTGGAATCACGCAGATAAGCAAAGACCATCATGGCTAACAGGAAGGATAATGATTGATCTGAGGTACAGTGGTCCCTCACCATTTCTCGGTTTATCCTCTGCGGTCTCGCTGTTTCACTGATTTTTCTCTAATGTAGCACTGCGTATCTAAGTTCATGTAACTCCTATTTCAACCATTCTTTGTCTAAACTGTACTGTACAAATCGGCCCACGGAGGTTTGTTTCTTCATTAGGTTGGTAAACATCAATGTGCCGCGCTTTATTTCTGTTAAGAACAACGTTACAGACCAGGGTGAGGACACAGCACCAGCAGAGAAGCTGGAATATACTTTATTCATTCATTATCCAAACCGCTTAATCCAATTCAGGGTCGCAGGGAAGCTGGAGCCTATCCCAGCAGTCTTTGGGGCCAAAGGCAGGGTACACCCTGGACAGCTCGCCAGTCCATCGCAGGAGAATATACTTTACTGGGTGAATAATTATGAAGAAATATGCAGTTTTTGAGAGCAAACAATGTTTGTTATAGCTTGGTAAAGGTTTATAAACACTCTAATGAGGGATAATTAAGCCTTAACATGCATTTAAATTGTGAAAAATTAACAAAGTCGTCATTTTGTGTTATCACGGGGTGTTTTCAGAACGTAACCCCTGCAATCAACGAAGAACCACTGTCCTCCGCTTAGCTTAGTTTATCACAACGCAGACAATAAATAAATGTCCAGGCTGTTAAAGTTTTTGAAACTAACATCGTGACAGCTGATGTTCTGGCCTCTTCATATTTGCTGTTGTTTAGCCGCCTAACTAAGCTAACGTCTCTCTTGCTAGCAGTGCTGTCGATCCGATGCTACTTTAGCATTCCTGCTTTCTTTCAAACTGCAACAAAAACACAAATTAAAAAAAATACTTCATCTAACTCGACCAAATGAAACTGCACTACCTGCTGGTTTTACCGGCTTGCTTGGTTATGTCACCAGTCAAAGGCCTTCTTAGCACAATGTGCAGAGTTCCTCTCATGAACTTCCTACCAGTCCCATCTGTTACGACGTGCATGCCTTTCTCCGCTTCGTGCGCTACAGTCGTTGTCATTCTCACCAGCGTTAACAGGTCAGCTGTGCAGACTTCTGACTTTGCGGTCTGGATTCGTTTATTTGGCCTTTCAGTGTTTTACATCCGTCAGGAAGCAGAATGATCCCTGTGAGCCGTGACAACACGTGTTGCTGCCGACTCCCTACATGATTACACCGTATGCATGTAAGAGTGTGTATTCATGTGAAAATGGCTGCACATAATGCTAAGGTTGCTCCAATCATTTGTACTAAATGTCTTTGGCCTTGTGCTTTTCTACTTGGCTCTGTGTGTGTGTGTGTGTGTGTGTGTGTGTGTGTGTGTGTGTGTGTGTGTGTGTGTGTGTGTGTGTGTTGATCACATTTTCTTTGTTGCAGACCAAGTGGATGGACTCCGGGCTTTTTGCTACGTTTTGGCAATGCATCAGTAGTATGTGAATGAGTCCATAGGAGTGTGTGTGTGTGTGTGTTAGTGTGTGTACCTGTCTTTGTTGAACTATAAGTGGATGCCCTCTTTCCACTGCCATCCACACTGTGTGTGTGTGTGTGTGTGTGTGTGAGAGAGAGAAAGTGTGTTGTCCTGTGTGTGTTGTCTTTGTTGTGTGCCTCTAATCCCCAGGTCCCCGGGGCTCCAGGGGAACAGCTGAAGCAGGGGCAGCGGTGGCTTGTCAGCCTGGGGCTCCCACTGCTCCTCTCCCTTTCACTGCTCCCCATATGGTCCTGCAGCGCAGGGTCCCCGGGGGCCTGTTAGCGCTGCACCACCCAGGCCTGCGCCCTGCCACCAGGCCCCTCTCGCCTCCTGTCTCACCCCAACCATCACCCTTTCGTCCCCTACACCCCGTCTTCCTTTGTGGTGCCCCTCCTTCCTCTTCTTTTGATTGTCTGGATCGTGTTTCCATGTGAGGCCGAATCCTTGCAACACATTTTGTTGTCTTCTGTTAACCATCCCCTCCCATTTTCTCTCTTCTTTTACCTTTTAATTGATGTTTCTTTTCTTCCCAGCCCTCATCTGTCTCTTGTTTCTCCAGGCCGTGGCCTCCTTTGCCATGCAGAGAAGTTAATATGTGAGTTTATGGCTCCCATTAGATCCATGAATTATCTCCTTTTCTTTCCTGCAGGAAACTTTCTGAGAGACTTTGAGCCAACGCCGTAGCGTAGCTCCTAGAGCTAACAGAGTGCAGGCTAGCTAGTGGCCCCCCCGTGACTGCAGGTGAGGCTCCTTGTCTCTTTAAAGAGTGATTTAGACTCTCCAGGCTGTGCAGAACTCGCTACTAGAAAGCACCTCAGTTTATCTTCACCAATGGAGCCCTGGGCGTCTCTAAATCAGCTGTCAGTACCTCTTGGGGATTACCAGGGGTTTATAAACGAACAGGGAGTGCTGTTTCACACAAGTTATCAAACAGATCATAAAACACCATCTCTGGGATTTGACTGTTTGGTTACACATGTTGGAGCTGCTCCTTATGGTAATGCTGTTGGTTCTCCAAGTGTTTGCATGAGAGACGGCGTCTGTCATGTTGCCTGTGTTATTTTGAGTGTAATTAGGCTAATCTGATTCAAGTAACTGGATCTCTCCTCACTTTGATACGTGACTGATCGTCCTCAGAGCAGACGCGACACTGTCTACACTTCAGGTGAAAGTATCTTCACATGTCCATGTTTTATAGGTTTCACACCCTCTGAGCTGTCTGTCATACTTATTTACACATCCCAACAGTTATTTATTTAGTTGGTTATATATTACTTTACTCATTTAATATTAATCTGCAAACAACATGCCTTCTGGTTGAGATCTCGTAAATCCACATATTGAGTCTTAGCGCCCTCTGTTGACGGCTGTTGAAACTGCTGGAACACATCTGATACCGAAGACTCATGCCCCCACACACACACACACACACACACACACACACACACACACACACACACATATATATATATATATGTATATGTATATATGTACATATTTATGTATGTATATATTTTTAATCATGTCCTCTCTTCTGGGAAAGTTTAAATATTGGAGAAATAAACACATTTTCTCTTTTTTCCATCACTGCAGAAAAGATTTATATTGTTGGTTTTGCAGGAAAAGCTCCGTAAATTTCTGTAGATTTTGTTCAGCATTATTCTTTTCTTTTCTTTTGTAAATAATGGATCAGCTAGATGACTATAAATACTGTAGTATGGACAGTGTTCAGATGTTAATTATAAAAGATCATCTTTGTGGTTTTAATGGTTTTCCTCCAGTTTGATGTCTAACATATTGTGTAAATAGTTAGAACTTGGATTTTTTGGAACTGAAATCCATTTTTTTTAAAAACATGAATGTTTTTGAATAATTAATGGATTCATAAATGATCCCTGACATATCTAACTGGAGTTGTGAGATGAGGAGCTGCAGCGTGGGAGCCTGACGGACGGTGACTGCAGATCAGGTGCAGCTGAGCCGCCATGCAGAGCTGGCGTGCCACCTTCTGCTTTGACCACTGCTGGCTGTCCGTGGACGGCCGGAAGCGGAGCAGCCGGAAAATGCTCCTTTTCCTGCTTTGAAACTGAATCTCTCAGGGTGCCCGTGTTGTGTCTCTGAGTGCAATTTCCTCTGCTGCACTCATGCTGTCATCAGCCGCCTGTCTTGACTTCTTTCTCTCACCGTGACTCTGCTTCCATCCACTGCAACCCCCGGCCCCCCCAAACCCCTCCACCTCGGGATCCACTGAAGCCTGCAGCTGGCCGCGGCCTCCCCTCCTCCGGGCTCAGGGCTCGGCGGGGGGGCGGGGCTCTGGATCCAGCTTAAAGAAAAGCAGGCACATCAAGGACAAGAAATAGTGAGGAAAAAAAGTGAGGTATGATCCTCTGTGTGAACAGCCACCTCCCCGCCGACTTCACCAACGTTTCTGTGTGTCTTTACTCCCTGACTGTTTCCGTCCCCCTCCTGATCTCCTCTTGTCCAGTCTAGTTTAACACTGCCGTTTGGCTTAACTGGTTTCAGATGGGGGACGGAGCAGAAATCCCTCCTCGGAGGTGTTGGCTGAAATATGGAGCCACTTTTTTATTCTGTGGACACAAAAATAATTCAGTTATAAATGACGGGAGGTGTACAGACCAGGCTGTTACACTCCATCCTTCTGGACCTGAACAGATAATCACCATCACTGATCTTGTTTTTATGATCATTTCCACCAGAGTCATGAAGACAGTTCCTACTAAGTCCTCCTGTAATGAGCCATTTGTTCGAACAACTTTGCTTAGTCAGCATTTAGAGTTTAGTAGAGATGACAACGGACTCTTTAATACACACATCTGCTTTAAATAAGCTCATGATAAATAGATTTATCTTTAGCTTTTATTAAGTTTTTCCTGAAAGGTCAAAGGTCTAAAAGCTGAAACAGTCAAATGGAGGGTTTTTCTTCATGCCTTAAAGCCTCCAGACAGAGTGGCATGGGAGGAAATGGCCTCAGAACTGGGAAGGAAATCATTACACTCCACTCACAACGTCTTAATAAAGGTGCTGCATGAGCATCGGCTGCTGACGTGTACCGAAAATGCTTTTCTGATTCCAAACCCTGGTGTTCAAGCTAGCAGATCTATTTCTGATGACAGTAAATGACTGTAGGGCCGTGCAGCGTATCTGTGTGTGTTTTCCAGATACAGACGTTCTCCTGTTATCAGAACTTTAACATTTTGATCCAATCACCGTAAATCAGACAAGGAGACGCCTACCTGAACAGTGTGTGTGTGTGTGTGTGGGGGGGGGGGTTACCTGCTTCCAGTCCTGCTTGGAGGTAAAGATTAGATAAATAAAGGTCAAGCTGACGGCAGCCAACAGATGCTGGTGGAGGAAATACTCCTGAACTGGTTGCTGGTTGAAATGCAAACCGCCAAACATTTTATTTGCTTGTTTTATGATTTTATTATGGTTGGATTAAATAAAGATCATGTTTGTGACGTGATGAGAGAGACACAGCCTCACCTCCATCCAGCCATCCTGTTTTTAAACCCACTTATTCCAGGGTAGCAGTGGGCTGGAGCGCATCCCAGTAGCTACTGGTCACAGAAGGCAGGCCACAGTCTGGACTGGTTGCCACTTACACAGCCCCACCTGAGCTCCATTTATTTATATTACAGTTTAATAACAAATGTATCCACCTGTGAACATCTGCCACAGATGTTAACGTCACATTTAGGACATTTAAAACCAAAATATAAAAAAAAGTTTGCAAGCGGTTTAGAAATGAAATAAAATCACGATCCAGTGATTTGTGTGTCTAGAAAAGCACAGGAAGTGTTAAAAGTGTGACATAAAAGCTGAGTTTGATGTCAGAAACATGTCTGAGAAAAGTTGAGACAGATTAAACCAAAGGCTGGAAAGGTTCAGAAGAAACATCTGGAAACATCCGGAAACTGCAGCTGATTGGTAACAGATCAGTGGTAAAGACCACCTTACTGGGACAGATCTGGGAAAAAAGGATGGATGTACAAAAAAAAACAAAATTTCAGTTTCTTAATAATGTGCCTCGATGTAAAACTGCAAAACCAGCATTAAAACATGACAGAAGAACATCTCTGTAACCAGTATGACCTCTTTAAGCAGACGTGATTCTCTACTGGGAACCAGTGCTCGTGTCAGGAGGACTTCCAGACAAATGCAGGTTAAAACTCCAGCAGGTGGAGAGAAACATCCGGAAACGCTGCTGTCTTCTCTGAGGCAAAGATCCTTTCAGAGACCAACTGTTCCGGTCAGAAGAGTCCAAACTGGAAATTCTTTAGGAAAATCCTGATTTTCCATGAAGGACCGTCCGGATTATCATCAGTGCTGGAGTCTCTGATCTTATGGGGTTGCATTTACACCTCTGATACTGTCAACTTGACAACTGGAAAGGTTCAATCTCTGCTGAAAGGCAACATGCAGGGTGTCAAACTCCAGTCCTGTAAGACCAGTATCCAACTGGTCTCACAGGATCCACTCCAGTATCCACCAACACAGCTGATTCCAACCAAATGGATCCAACAGAATTGTGCCATTTCAGGCAGGTGCGTTGGAGCATGGAGACACTAGAAACCTGCAGGGTACTGGTCTTCCAGGACTGGAGTTTGGCTCCTGTCTTTCAGAGGAACATCTGGCAATATCCTTCTCTTGAAAGGCTTTGCTTAATTCAGCAAGTCAATGCTAAACTGTTTCAGAACAGCATGGCTTTGTAGCAGGAGTCCAGATGCTGGACCGGCCTGCCTGGAGTCCAGAACCTTCACCAACCCAAAACAGAAACAACCCCAAAGTACAAAATACTGAAATCCTCTGCCAGACCAGAACGGGACAACGTCTGTGTCCCGGGACGACTGCAACTGGCCGATGCAACTCGACGCTGCTCAGCGGAGACACGACCCCGTCAACCTTTCTGGAGTTGTGCAGAGACATCAGGAATATGAGGAGAAAAGAAATGGAATAAAGATTCCTGGAAACACACAGGAGTGGTGTGTGTGAGGAGGTGCAGAAATGTGTTATTTTGCACCATGACACCAACTACATGCAGCTTAAAACCACAGACAACAAACCAGACTTAGGTTTCTGAGACTCTGCTGTGGTTTTAGAGGGACGTTGGAAGGACTGAAATGTGCGTCACCGATCAGCCAAATGACTCAGGTGTGTGTGTGTGTGTGTGTGTGTGTGAGTCATACATCCTCCATGAAGCCGTTGTCTGCATCAGGTGCACAGACCTGTTGGCCTCTTGGACAAGCAGATGAATGATTGTCTTCTTACCCTCCATCCGTTTGTTTTGCTCTCTCCACTCGCTCCGTCTTCGCGGCTCCACTCTCTCCTGCTTCTCTTTTTCTCTCCGTTCCATTTGCAAGGTGTGATATTGCTTTAATTGTGCAGAAACATGTGGAGAGATCAGACATATCTCGGGGGATTAGAGGGAAAGCTGGGAGTTTGTGCGACTGGCAGCTTGTGTTTGGAGCAAGGGGTCTGCTGGGAATGAATGTAGTTAGTGTGACCCCTGACCCTGCGAGCTGTTGATGTGGAAGTCGGCCAAGAGGGGTCCAACAGAACGCTTTTGTTAATCTCATTCAGGGCTCCCTGTGAACTGTGGGCAGGGGGAAAGCTGGCAGCTCAGACCTGTGGAATGCAGAGCTCTTTATTCCCATGCTTTGGAAACAGAGGTGGGCCTTGGAACTAGCAAGGCTCCTTTAGCAGGACCTCCTCCACTCAACTCAATCGACACTGACAGTTTCCTGGCTTAGGCTTGCCAACTGGCAGGGCAGCGGTGCAGGGGGGACAAATGCGCCTCACCAGGGCTGCAAAGGCCACAGGCAGCAGGACACAACCTCTAACAGGCAGCTACAGCAGTGTGCCACTGTTTAAAGAGTTCAGCTCTTTCATTTCACTGTAGCCTTCCAGCATTCGCACAAACGTGTGACAGGTCACGGACTTACCTTACCGTGTTGCTCTTCATGTAGCATGTTCTCCAACAGTTACATGATAAACAAACACAGAGTCTGGGAAACCTCATGGTTATTAAAACCGCGGGATGTTTCTGGTAGACAAACCTCATCTCTGTTGATCAAACTGTGGTAAAATTTCCTGTAAAACTCGCAGAAATTTGCTGGTTCTGATAAACAACAAAGTGACCTCCAGGCGGGCTCCACATCCAGTCCATAAATGAGAAATCTGACCTCTGGATTCTAATCTCTCCATCATTTTACTGAATCATTTTGACCTAATTCAGGACCTTACATGACTTTTATTGGAACTAAAGGACGTGCCCCCCCCCACCTGAAGTAAAAGCACCGTGCAAGAAGAACCTCCCTCCTCGCATGGCAGCGTTTACTCTTGTAACATCTTATTCCCAAAGGAATAAAGACTGATGAAGAAGCGGCAGACGCTGCTGCATGCTGCGTTCTGGAAATAAAGACTGAACTTACCGAGTAGCTGTTTGGTCCCCCTCGAGGGCCCCTGGGAGCCTCCCACCTTCGCTTTGGAAAGTGTTTGGAAGGGTGCAGCTGTGTGTGTGAGAGGAGGCGCCCAGACAGGACATGAACCACCGAGCGGTTTGGCGAGATCAGTCCGGATTAAATAAGCAGAGCTCTTCACTGGTCTGAATGGAAAGCTGCTGGAGGCTAAGTGCTGATAGAAGGTTAGGAATTAAGCTGCAAACACCTTAACACACATGAGCAGACTTTTCACACACTGTGACTTTGAAACGTGACCGTGGGGGGAATCTCAGTAGCAGATCAGGGCGACAAACAGCTTTGTCTTCGTGATTCTGTGTTTGGAGTGGAGGCGGGCGGACAGACAGGAAGTAAGGAAGTCAAGCTGTACGGAGGAGAGCGCCTCCTGCTCCCACAGCGCTGCCAGTCAGCTGAGTCCGCTGCTCAGCGGCGGCGGGGGAAATACCTGCCGGTCCACACAATGGTGCTGCTGGGATTACAGGCCCCCCTGCGGGCAAGCAGCCCGGCAACGGCGTAGGGACGGGCGGGGGCGGCATACATGGAGGTGTGCAACAGCTCAGTAGTTTCTCTAAAATCTTCACTGGAGTTTGATGCATTCAGGTGAAATCATTTAACAGCAAGCTCTTTGTCTGCACGATGAAGAAAGTCAGTCGTACGGCAACAAAAGTGGGTCAAAATGGAAGGCATTCGATGTTTAAAAAGAAGATTTAAAAAAAAAAAAAAAAAAACTTAAATTTTTTGTTTTATTCACAGAAACGTTTTGGATTTCCCACGGCCGCACATAAAAACGGATGAATGGATGGTTTTCATCTGGTGTCAAAGCCAAACCGGTAATTTAACCACACTGAACATTATGAACTCACACTCCCCCTCCTCTCTCTCTCCCCCCCCCCCCCCCCCCCACACACACACACACACAGGCTGGTGGCTGCAGTCGCCTCCGTTCTGCTGGCTGAAGTGACTGCTGGGTTCAGGCCTGTGATTTACCTGCTGTCCCCGGCTTTAACGCGCTCCATATGGTGAACAATGGCCCATAAAGCAGCTCTGGAGGTTGTGAAGGCGGTCCAGACCCCTGCCTCAGCTGTGGCTGCAGCATGGAGCCCGGCTCTGCTGGCTGGGGCTTCTGGACTTCATGCCACTAAGCTGCAAAGCAGATGCACCGACTTTAGATACATTTAGATCATCATATAACATATGTAAATTCTGCTGCGCCGCTATGGAAGTGCATCAGTGTCACCTCGTACCGCAGACAGGATTGCATGTATGCAGCAGCTGAAAGTGTGGACCAGTGTGGATTTACTTGTGATGAGTGGATGTGTGAGCGCTTGCAGAGCTGAAGCTGGCAGCTCCTTGAGCCGAGCAGATGGAGTGAAGAGGGATTCTGGCCGCCGCTCCTCTGCCTTATGAAGAGATGGCTGCTGTTTCTCTTTCTTTGTGTCTCAATAAAATGATTTGCTGTTTGGAAAATGGTTTTATGCAATCCACCTGGTTATGAATCAATCCAAATCACACAGACACGCTGGTGGGATCAGGCCAAGACAACAGTTTACTCCTGTCTTTCTGATATCCGTTGCAGTCCAGGAAAGTGTGGGATGAAACGATTTTAATCTGTGTATCAATGATCTTTTCTTTCTGTTAGAGCATCTTAATATGTATAAATGGATGGTATAAATTTGGGGTTTGCTACGACATAATGGGGGAATGTTTGGCAGAAATTTCCATTAAACTCAATTGAAAATAAAATCATTGTGTTTTCATTGCTGTCGATCAGGGATCCCCAACCCTGGTCCTGGAGGACCAGGAGGTTTTCCAAGTGTTCCTACTGGAACTGAGTCAGACACTCTGCACATGTCTGCTAAATACACATTGATTAGAATCAGGTGTGTTGCAGCAGGGACACTTGGAAAACCTGCAGAACACCGGTCCTCGAGACCCCTGCTGTAGATTGAAACATTTACATCTATATAAATAAATGCATCTTTAATGCACAGACGTGTTTCTGCAGAAGCTCCAAACGACAAACTGAGCCCATAATTTACCAGCCAGAGCCACTTCCACCGCAGGAAATTCGTATCAATCTCCGATATTATTGGTGGAGAAATTTTAGTCAACTTTTCTTTAACATTGTGTTGTGGAAAAAATAAAATACCAAGCAGTCTGGATGAGTTAATAAAGTTTCAATAATAAGACATTAAGATAGTTAATTCCTCAAACTGTCATTTTATTTCATCCATTCTATCTTTAATTTCTTTATAAAGTTTGATTTTAATGCTTCCTGCACCCGACTGCGTCTTCAGTCACCATGTCAGCAGCAAAGAAAAGGAAAGGTGGACATTAGGAGTAATGAGCCAACATAAAAGTTTAAATCACAAAGAAATGATTTCTTAGCTGCTGTTTAGTCATTTTATGAGCCTGAAATAAAACGTGTTTTAGTTGACTTCAGGGACTGACTGCAAATTACTGGAATGATTTGAGTTTGTGGGAAAAACTTGATTTCAGATATTCTTCATAAATTAGAAAAGGCTTCACAAAGTCTTTACATGATGCCAGTGTTTAACTCATTTTTTATGTCAATAAATGCTTTTAACCTCTTCATGGCCACTACGTGATGAAAAGTGTACTGCTGAACTGAAGGGGACCGCGTTGGTCATGAAGAGGGTAATACATACTGAGTCGTTTCAACCATTACTACACTTCCAAAGTAAAAGTACAATGGTTTTTTTTTTTTTTATTATACCTGGTAATAGAAAGGAAGTTGGCTGGAAACTCCATAACCGCCATTTATCTTATGTGTCTTGATTGAACTGATTGCACAAACGTCACCAAACACAAGATAAATACCACTTCTAATCATCCATTACACACCTCACCTTACTGTTGTAGATCCATTAATTGCACAGTTCATATGACCCATTTCACATTAGTATCATCAACAGCTAGAATAAAAGGAAGTTATATTATCTAAGTTGTAACTTGGGCCACATCGTTTATTGAAATCATAGACTTTATATAAAAAGATGAACGGAGCCTCTGTGATGTCACTCGTAGGTTTCTGGAGAGCTCGGTGGGCGGTTCCTACCATCACCATCTTGGCAGGGGCATGCGTGTCGTTTTGCCTGGAAAATACAAATATGGGCAAAGAGGTGGAGCTGAGAGGGGGGCTGTGAGCGTCATGGTGGTTGATTGACATTGACCGAACTCTGAGCTTTCTGTAGCTAAGAGCTAACAGAGCTAGCCTGGAGATAACAGGAGCTAACCAGCTAATGGAGGTAAGCAGGCTAAAGCTAAGTCACGTTGTTAACCGGCTAAAAACTGCAGTTGTTCTACGTTCTTCTGACTTGAAGTGGGAGATCAAGTACCTGTCAATCAAAAGGACACGCCCCTAGCTTTGCCAAACTTTTTGAGTTAGAAAAAAAATTCACTCCCCCCACAGTTGTCATGAAGGTAAACCTGACCTATTAAACCTAAAATGGATTTTTGTACCAGGCTGTAAACATGTTTATTTCTGCTGTGAAGTTGGTCTTTTTAACATGGGAGTCTATGGGGATTTGCTCTGTTTTGCAGCCCCTAGTGGATGAAGGGGGAACTGCAGTTTTATGCACCTCCGTATAGGCTTCACTTTTAATTGCTGGAGGTTGCAGCTTGATTGAAATATAAAAACTTCACATATTATGACTTTGATTAAATTTGTGTTTGGTGGAGATTCCAACATGTTTTTCATTCATAATGAGAAAAATGATGATGTAGAAATGAACATTCCCTCTAATATCTCCAATTCTATGAAGCTGAAACAAGTCAAAATTATCACATACAACATTATTTTGTAAACTGTTGCAATAAACACGAGGATACTTCTTAGCAATGATTATGACTGTGTTGGCAATTATCTTTTAATTAACACATCCTTGTTCAAGGTTTCATTTAGTTGATTCATGTCAGCTGTGGATTTTTTGTCCCTGAAAACATTATTTACCCTTATAAACATCTTATTCACACTTCCTATCTGCTCAGTGCATTATGTAGCAAATGAAAGTGAAAAGTGTAAAAGCCATTTGTCTTTCAGGGGCCTCTGTGGGCCACTTTTACTGTATACCCTAACAACGTCAAACCCTTTGCTTTAAATTCATCAAACATAGTTCATGCCAGAAAGCCAATGCAAGTCATAAATAATGAGACAGCATCTGATCAGTTTTGGAGTATTTCTGCTTCATGTCTGCCAGCATTGAATGTGTTTTTGTTTTTTTCTCCCTGGTGTCTGCAGTGGTTAACTTCGCTCACGATGACGTGAGCTTTATGAAGCAGACGAGCAGTGAACGCTGCGGGACATTCACACAAAATAAACTTATATGTTTATACATGGCCGCACTGAGGTGGAGAGCTAGTGGGGCGTGTAACTGTGTTTAGACCCGCCCCTCAGGGGGTTTATGGCCAATGGGGCAGTAAAGATGTCACGTCCAACAAGCAGGAGCGGGAGGTGGATCCAGCTTAGCTGTTATTATATAATACAGAAAATCTGACACTTTCTCCTCGTCCACTGTAAGATCTTTGCAGTAGCCTCAAGTTCTCCTGCCAGATATCACAGCTAAGCTTTTAACATTGATCTGTTTCCTACTTTTATCTGCTCTCGCCTCCTCAGACATGGAAGTGACCCTGACAGGCCCGAGTCCTGGTCCTCCAGCTAGCCAGCACTATGTTTCCTTTGTTTAACCTCTGACCTAAGAAAACAAAATGTGTACCAGAGTTCTGAGGAAACTGAGGTGAAGAGGAAGTGTTTGGTTACAAATTAAATATATGTGTCATGAGTCATAAATCGGCAGGCCTGCCAGCAGCGCTGCTACTGAAACGGCATGTGGTACCAAGACTCTCATCATAAAGTTTTAAGACCTGACTTCCATCTCAGCTTTTCAAAGGGGATCTGGGAGATGGCAAGATGGATCCCAGGTGTCAGGAAAGGACAAACATCATGCACACATATTTTGGTCTATTTTGAAAGAGCTTCCTATCCTTACTTGATGCAGAAAATGAAGAAATACCACCAGATATCACAGAGGCAGTGTTGAGCTGTATAGTTGACATTCTAACCAGGGAAGAAGAAGAGGAAAAGAAAGAAGACAAAACAGAAACTGACAAATAAAAAAGCTTCTTCAGTTGTAAATTACTTTGTAGTGGTAAATTACAGCAACCAGCTTGTATCTGAATCATAGATCGTATAAGAAAAATGGAGCCCCCATGACATCACCCATTGGTTTCACTGGACTGTTCCCACCATCGCCATCTTGGCAGTGTCACGCATGCCGTCTCTCCTGGAAAATATGGTCAAAGAGGTAGAGCTGCGAGGGGACTGTGAGCATGGGGGTGGATGATTTACGTATATCAAACTCCAAACTGTCTGTAGCTAAAAGCTAACCAAGCTAACCTGGAGCTAACAGAAGCTAACCAGCTAACGGAGGTAGGCAGACTTAGACTAAGTCAGGCTGTTAGCCAACTAAAAACTGCAGTTGTGCTTCATTCTGCCATCCCGCAGTCGGGTACCTGTCAATCAAAACGACACGCCCCTTATCATGCAGAATTTTTAGATGAAATTGGTCATGAAGCTAAATCTGACCGAAAATGGATTTTTGTACCAGCCTGTAAACATGTTTATTTCTGCTGTAAACATGTTTATTCCTGCTGTAAACATGTTTATTTCTGCTGTAAACATGTTTATTTCCGCTGTAAACATGTTTATTCCGCTGTAAACATGTTTATTCCTGCTGTAAACATATTTATTCCTGCTGTAAACATGTTTATTCCTGTTGTAAACATGTTTATTTCCGCTGTAAACATGTTTATTCCTGCTGTAAACATATTTATTCCTGCTGTAAACATGTTTATTCCTGCTGTAAACATGTTTATTTCCGCTGTAAACATGTTTATTCCTGCTGTAAACATGTTTATTTCTGCTGTAAACATGTTTATTTCTGCTGTAAACATGTTTATTTCCGCTGTAAACATGTTTATTTCTGCTGTAAACATGTTTATTCCTGCTGTAAACATGTTTATTTCTGCTGTAAACATGTTTATTTCCGCTGTAAACATGTTTATTCCTGCTGTAAACATGTTTATTCCTGCTGTAAACATATTTATTCCTGCTGTAAACATGTTTATTCCTGCTGTAAACATGTTTATTTCCGCTGTAAACATGTTTATTCCTGCTGTAAACATGTTTATTTCCGCTGTAAACATGTTTATTCCTGCTGTAAACATGTTTATTTCTGCTGTAAACATGTTTATTTCTGCTGTAAACATGTTTATTTCCGCTGTAAACATGTTTATTTCTGCTGTAAACATGTTTATTCCTGCTGTAAACATGTTTATTTCTGCTGTAAACATGTTTATTTCCGCTGTAAACATGTTTATTCCTGCTGTAAACATGTTTATTCCTGCTGTAAACATATTTATTCCTGCTGTAAACATGTTTATTCCTGCTGTAAACATGTTTATTTCCGCTGTAAACATGTTTATTCCTGCTGTAAACATGTTTATTTCCGCTGTAAACATGTTTATTCCTGCTGTAAACATGTTTATTTCTGCTATGAAGTTGGTCTTTTTAACATGAGAGTCTATGGAGATGTGCTCTGTTTTGGAGCCCCTAGTGGATGAAGGGGGAACTGCAGTTTTTGGGACTTCTGTGTAGGCTTCACTTTTAACCACCTTTAACCTTTTGGGCTGCACTGTGGCATAGTGGTTAGCACTGTGGCCTCACAACAAGAAGGTTGCTGGTTCAATCCTTGGCTTGGCAGTGGGGTTCTCTCAGGGTACTCCAGCTTCCTCCCACAGTCCAAAGACATGCATGTTAGGTTAACTGATTACTCTAAACTGCCCCTAGGAGTGAGTGGTCATTTGTCTCTGTGTGGCCCTGCGATGGACCAGCAAGCTGTCCAGGGTGTACCCTGCCTTTCACCCAAAGCCAGCTGGGATAGGCTCCAGCTTCCCTGCGACCCTTCATCAAACTAAGTGGTTAGGATAATGAATAAATGATTAACCTCCATACTAACACTGCTCACAAACAACTTAAAGGATGCATGAGGGCCACAATGTTGGATGAACTGACTTAAAAGCCTTGACAACTTAAAGGATGCATGAGGGCCACAATGTTTGAAACAGAGGTCTCTGTTTACGTATGTTAGGGAGCAAAAATAGTCCTTAACGTGTAAATAGAAGTCACCAGAACACCACAGCCAAGAAGTGTGTTCCTGGGAAAACCTAAAAGAGCCATGAGTTAAATGTTAAAATAGAGAGAATAAATGTTGAAATCATTCACAAAACCTAATGTTTCAGAAATAACTTCAGAAACTATGAAACTAGCAGGTTAGCTGCATGACTGCATTCTCTGACTTCATCTGGTAAAGAATGCACATCTGTCCGGCATGTTGGGGGAATCCGCGACTATTTACATCTACACATTTCCTACATTAAACTGTGTTACAACCCTCCAAAGCGAAACGTTCTCACCACGATAAGCTGACAAGGGAAGCAAAGAGTCATTAACAAGCAAAACAATCCATACAAGCTGCAATGGATGAAGTCCAGATTTAGATGCGTCTCCAGTAAGTTTGTACAGGTGTAGAATCATCTCTGTTAACATCCTCATTACCATCATACATTTTATCACCATCCAGTGGTGATGAAGAGGTTAAATAAATAAATATTCTGGGATTCATTAAAGGAAAAGGCGGATGTCTTGAAATATACAAGATTAGGTCATTTGATTAATACGTCTTGTTCAGGTAAATAAGTAGGAAAGCAAGGAGTAAGAGATACCAGAAAACGTCTGGTATTAAAACTTCTCTCAAACGTCTGATACCAGTAAACAGTCCTGAATGATTGAACAACACGTCTGGTTGGAGAGTGATGTTCTCTACACGGTCCAGGCTGGTGCTGTTTCGGTTAAAAGCACGTTGCATCTGTACAAATGTTGTTAAGTTACGTCAAACCATACAGTTTGATCCACTTTGGCTTTCACACTGAAGTTAAAATGTCAGAAATTTAGTCTCTGCAAATAAAACTATGTGGTTTGGATCAAATGCCAAAAGAAATGAACATGAAACATAACTGGATTATTAAATAAAATAAAAGTTAACCTGACATTGTCTCCATCACAGATGTATGCAGGGTTGGTACAGAAACCAGCGCCACATTGAAACTGTCCTGGCTGTGTTTGAACGGTGGTATAAAACCTGTGTATAAACACAGATCATAAAATAAAAGTTTGTTTAATACTTGTGTTGTGAACACAGCCAACAACATCAATGAATCGACAGCTTGAACATGATCTCTGGGTCTTTCCTTCCTGACTCAGACAAGATGGCGGTGGGGTCCATGTATTCCCTGGCACCCCCGTAAACCACAAAACCGACAAGCTAAACCAGGCGATCGTGTCCATCAGACTGGCCTTTGAAAAGACAAAAAACACCAACCAAAGCTTAAGGTGGAGGTCTGAAATGCAATATGCACTTAGCAGTGACTTTCTCCTGAAGCCTGGCGTGTTCCGGTTTCCAGCCCATCTGACAGGCAGCCATCAGCTCTTGTGTAATCCTGGGGCTTTGGGCCGAGCAGAGTGTTGACAGCTAAACAACACAGCCTGTGTTACACTCTGCAAAGAATGTGATAAATGATACATATGTAATATATTCACATTTTTGCCTGATGAAATCCCATCTGAGAAACACTTTTCATGTTGTCAGATACACACAAACTGAATAGAGTGTGGACGCGGGTACAGCGTTGTTTAGGCCCGTGTGTCTGCATGTGTTGCTCGTGTTGAGAGACGAGGGTCAGATGTTGGTTGTCCAGCAGTGGTGTGTTTGTGTGATGGAAGGGAAGGTGGGGTAAGGAGGGGGGCTTAGGGAAACAAGGTCATTCCTGTTTTGATATGGCAGCCTCAATCTCCCCTCTGGGAGCGGCGCAGTGATGCACACTGGTTTGGATTACTCAGCACTGAACTCTGGGGCCCACAGGAGTCACACCAACTGCTTAGCTGCATTTCTGTAGAAACTTGACGCGACTGCATCTGCTGCGTTTCAGGGAAAACTTACAAATTTGAGGTTTCTTTCGTCTCAAAGGTCAGGATGAGAAAGAGCTAGAAGCTAGCTGGCTAGCTAGCTAGAAGCTGTAACTGATAAATCTAACATGCAGGCTTGAAATTTCCAAAATGTTATTTTGAGAGGTTATATGTGAAAAGATGTTCAGACAAGATGGACCAGCGTTTAACTGGAACAGCTAGAAGGCCTTGTGATGTCTGAGTAAGAAGAAACAACAAGAAAGAAACGTCTAAATCGCACCAAGAATACATCTTCAGAGTAGCCAGAGTCTGGAAGTTACGAACAAATCAGGGACAAATCAGAGTCGACATAGATTATTTGAACATTTATGACACATTTGTGTGTGTGTGAGGGCTTTAATGGACATGACAGCACAGGTAGAAGCTGTACTAAAAATCCAGGGACAGACGTCAATGTTCGCTTAAATTCAGCTATTACTTTAAACCCCCAGCTACCAACGGTCTGTATGAAATATCCAGAGAATATACATATGTATATATATATATATATATATATATATATATATATATATATATATATATATATATATATATATATATATATATATATATAAAGAAAGAGAGAAAGTGACAGAGCAAGACATAAGACAATACTCTCCTAAGACAATATCAACACTTGACTGACTTTTACTTGCTGGAGAGAGCACAGAGAAGAGACAGGATGCAAGACAGACGTCCAGTTAGTCCCCTTTAGGGTTGTAAACGTGTAAAACTGTACAGATGTTCGCGGTGGGACGTTAAAGAAAAGCTGGATGAACACAACACTAATGTAGATACTCAGAAAAACTGCTAACATCCACAGATATAAATTAATAACGAAGGATGGAAGACAGTGATGAATATGAAGAAGCATGGATCTTTTAGAAGGACTTGCAGGCCTGAAATATGTAGTTATCCTCCTTTTGCTGTCGTGGAGTATCACTATTATGACAAGTCGTTGGCTCTGACAACTCTCTATGGAAATAGTCTCCTTTAACGAGGTACTTTACAAACCTGAAAGTTGCTCTGATTAGTTACTCGGTTGTTGCACATTTATTCTGGTTTGTCTCTGCTGTTTGGTACAACTAGATTTATT
The DNA here is from genome assembly GCF_933228915.1 of Telmatherina bonti. Taxonomy (NCBI): domain Eukaryota; kingdom Metazoa; phylum Chordata; class Actinopteri; order Atheriniformes; family Telmatherinidae; genus Telmatherina; species Telmatherina bonti. The sequence goes on from NC_136611.1 coordinate 34,394,397, forward strand.
ACCTGTGTTCACTAACACCGATAGTTTTGGTTCAGTTCTGATTGGACAGCATGGCTTTAACTGTGTTTCCTCACAGTGTTTTTGCAGAGTAAAAGCGATATTTGTATTTGTTTCCATTGAACAGTATTCAATTCAATTCAATTCAATTCAACTTTATTTATATCGCGTCAAATCACAGCAATGCCATCTCAAGATGCTTTACAGACAGAGAAGAAAACATCATGAAAGCCAATTCACAACAGCTTATATAAGGAAACCAACGGATTGAGTTGGAGGTCTCAACTCTCCCATCCTGAGCAAGCACACGGCGACAGTGGGAAGGAAAAAACTCCCTTTTAACAGGAAGGAAACCTCTGGCAGAAAACCGGCTCAAGGACAGGCAGCCATCTGCCTCTGCTGTGTGGGGGGAAGAGGACAGAAAGACAACAGACAACAGCACATGAGCCTCATTGCCACGGATTTTCAAAGCCTTTCTTCCTCATTTCCTTGCCTAATTCTTTGTAAAACTTTGCGTTTCGCTGTTGTTTGTCCCATACTGTGCCATCTTTACTGGAAATGAACTGGTCACGTGCAAAAAAAAAAAGTGTTTCCGTTTGACTCTTGTGACATACTTATATATCAAAATGTATTTTAAAAAAAACACCTCACAAGAGTTTAAAAACTTTTTAGAGATATTTTTGATAAATGTAGGTGTTTCTAATAACTTATTTATCCTGCGACCTTTAAGTTTTTGTGCAATGCTAGGCGTAAAATGCACCTCCTGACTGTACGAAGAAACAGGGATAACTCGTGTTGGATGTCCACTGAAAAACACGATGCCAACTTGTTTAAATTACTTTTGGGTAATCTATGAAGTCGACTCCTGTCAGCTTGTGGAGACGTGTGTCACCTCAACATCTGCGATGCAGATGCACATCTCCAGTACGCAGCAGAGTAACCTCTCTTTGTTCACTTTTCTACACTATCTTTCACTGTCTTAATCCACTGTTGAGCAAAGATTTATTCAGTGAAGACTAAATCTAAATCTGTTGTCAAGCTCTTTGTCTTCTTGTCATTTAAAACTTGTAATCCCCACAGTGTTGCATTGTTTACTCCTCTTCCCCTTATTTTCAGACGGAGCACATCCTTCAAGAATGCCATGCTTCACAGAGCTTCCCCTTTGAATATGTGGCAGATGAAAGTAAAAACAGGATTACAGTCTAATCCCTCTCGATTGTTTGTGTCTTTTGGCCACTGGGAGAACTCTGATGTGGTCCTGCCGTGCTACAGAGGGAGACAAAGAGGGAGGAGAGAGAGGGGGGGAAGCGGAGATGGAGAAAGAGGAGAACGAGACTTTTCCTCTGCGCCGTCCGGTAATGAGAGCCAGTAATAAAGTGGATGTATTCATGGACAACTGAAGCCAGCAATTAAGAGGTAGCTAGCTTCAGACGGCCACTTTGGATCTTTTAAATGTAAATACAGCAGCATCTCTCAAAGTGCTCAGTGAGATATTCCAAATGAAATCCCCTCTCACTAATGAGGGAGCTGTGATATGTCTACACCGAGCCTAACTACGGCGCTACCTCAGTAGGCAACCCAGGCTCTTGTTGAAATGTTTTAATCAGGCTGAAGGAACAGGGATTATGATATAACAGAGTCGGTGGAGACTAGTCTTCCTCTGTTTCCCATATCAACATGGTTCTGTTTGATCTGCCCTGAAATCTGCACTGCTGTGACTGTCTTAATTAGCTAAGTGGATGTAGACAACATAGCCTACATAGGAAATTGCAGGAGTTGGCGTGTCACAGAGCACTGTTCTGTGTTCCACTTAATAAAGAACAATACCGAAGAAAATAAAAGACTGTTTCCGGATCTTTAAAAGAGATAATAGGAAAAAGAAACTGCTCATAGAGAACCTGTCAGGAGACAAATTATAGTCATCTTAGAAGCAAAGCTCTTCTGTTTGGTAACATGTGGTGTTTGCGGGATCTTCTCTCATGGCCAGTAAATCGTTAAAGGCTTGATCAGCTGGTGCAGGCTGTCTCAGGCAGGCTGCACCGTGCCATTGTTTCATCCCATCTGCCTGAGTTTGATGTCTCCGTCCCCATCCTCAGCATCCTCACACACTCCTTCAGCAGCAGGTCAGGTCGCTACACACTGCTTTGTGATGAGGGAGTCACAGAGCCGCCGTCATCTCGCTGCCCGCTAACAAACAACAGCTTGACTCACAATATTGTAGTTGTGTTTGTTTGTTAAGAGGGAGCGAGAGTGGCTTGGCAGCGGACCAATTCAAATGAGCTGTTTACGATATGTGAGCGCACTATAAATAGGAATGAAGGCGGTTTCATGTTGCAGAGGAGCCTTGCAGCGTCGACGTGGGCTGTTTGCCCCACTTCCACTCTGTGGTGATTTCATGGTGCCCTGCAGTGGAAGTGGTAATTATTCTTTGTTTGCATTTCCACAGAAATTCATCCATTTACAAGCGTTTAATTTGCTACTGGAGATAATTATTGGCTTAGCAGATATTATCACAATTCTTTTCTTTGGGAAATGACATGTTTTAAAGGTGATTATTATGCAGCGCATAACAAAATCCTTCCTTTAACCACCTGATGCTGACTCTGCCACTTAAAGAGATCCGCTCTTCTCAACAAACTGGGATGTTTTTTCATTTAAATCAGAAATACGGACACAAGTCCAGCAGCAGAGTTCAGGAATGCAGTTTATTTCTTTCTACATGACATCTTTGTTTAAATGTTTACAGAAAGACCAAAGCAAATACATAATGATCAAGTTAACTTTAAAAAGGGTCAAAACATCTGAAAAAAATCACAGAAAATTTCTTATTATTAATTAGTTTTAATCGGCAATTTTAGGGAATATTCTGGTCGGCTTCTCATTAAATAAAACAATAAATCACCAATAAAACATTTTATTTCAAATTTACTTAATTGATCACATTTGCAAAATCTGTCCTCTGTTTTGTGGGATGACTGGGATTCAGGAGCCTGGAGAGCCCTGGTCACTGGTCCGACAGCGGCTCACCTTCATCATCAGTAGTGGCTCACCTTCATCATCGGTAGTGGTTCACCTTCATCATCAGTAGTGGTTCACCTTCATCATCAGTAGTGGTTCACCTTCGTCATCGGTAGTGGTTCACCTTCATCATCGGTAGTGGTTCACCTTCATCATCAGTCGTGGTTCACCTTCGTCATCAGTAGTGGTTCACCTTCGTCATCAGTAGTGGTTCACCTTCGTCATCAGTAGTGGTTCACCTTCGTCATCAGTAGTGGTTCACCTTCGTCATCAGTAGTGGTTCACCTTCGTCATCGGTAGTGGTTCACCTTCATCATCGGTAGTGGTTCACCTTCATCATCAGTCGTGGTTCACCTTCGTCATCAGTAGTGGTTCACCTTCGTCATCAGTAGTGGTTCACCTTCGTCATCGGTAGTGGTTCACCTTCATCATCAGTCGTGGTTCACCTTCATCATCGGTAGTGGTTTACCTTCGTCATCAGTAGTGGCTCACCTTCATCATCAGTAGTGGTTCACCTTCGTCATCAGTAGTGGTTCACCTTCGTCATCAGTAGTGGTTCACCTTCGTCATCAGTAGTGGTTCACCTTCATCATCAGTAGTGGTTCACCTTCGTCATCGGTAGTGGTTCACCTTCGTCATCGGTAGTGGTTCACCTTCATCATCGGTAGTGGTTCACCTTCATCATCAGTCGTGGTTCACCTTCGTCATCAGTAGTGGTTCACCTTCGTCATCAGTAGTGGTTCACCTTCGTCATCGGTAGTGGTTCACCTTCATCATCAGTCGTGGTTCACCTTCATCATCGGTAGTGGTTCACCTTCGTCATCGGTAGTGGTTCACCTTCATCATCAGTAGTGGTTTACCTTCATCATCGGTAGTGGTTCACCTTCGTCATCAGTAGTGGTTCACCTTCGTCATCAGTAGTGGTTCACCTTCATCATCAGTAGTGGTTCACCTTCATCATCGGTAGTGGTTCACCTTCGTCATCGGTAGTGGTTCACCTTCATCATCTGTAGTGGTTCACCTTCGTCATCGGTAGTGGTTCACCTTCATCATCGGTAGTGGTTCACTTTCATCATCGGTAGTGGTTCACCTTCGTCATCAGTAGTGGTTCACCTTCATCATCAGTAGTGGTTCACCTTCATCATCGGTAGTGGTTCACCTTCATCATCAGTAGTGGTTCACCTTCATCATCTGTAGTGGTTCACCTTCGTCATCGGTAGTGGTTCACCTTCATCATCGGTAGTGGTTCACCTTCATCATCGGTAGTGGTTCACCTTCGTCATCAGTAGTGGTTCACCTTCATCATCAGTAGTGGTTCACCTTCATCATCGGTAGTGGTTCACCTTCATCATCAGTAGCGGTTCACCTTCGTCATCGGTAGTGGTTCACCTTCATCATCAGTAGTGGTTCACCTTCATCATCGGTAGTGGTTCACCTTCATCATCGGTAGTGGTTCACCTTCATCATCGGTAGTGGTTCACCTTCGTCATCAGTAGTGGTTCACCTTCGTCATCAGTAGTGGTTCACCTTCGTCATCGGTAGTGGTTCACCTTCATCATCAGTCGTGGTTCACCTTCATCATCGGTAGTGGTTCACCTTCATCATCGGTAGTGGTTCACCTTCGTCATCAGTAGTGGTTCACTTTCGTCATCGGTAGTGGTTCACCTTCGTCATCGGTAGTGGTTCACCTTCATCATCGGTAGTGGTTCACCTTCGTCATCGGTAGTGGTTCACCTTCATCATCTGTAGTGGTTCACCTTCATCATCGGTAGTGGTTCACCTTCATCATCGGTAGTGGTTCACCTTCATCATCGGTAGTGGTTCACCTTCGTCATCAGTAGTGGTTCACCTTCGTCATCAGTAGTGGTTCACCTTCGTCATCGGTAGTGGTTCACCTTTGTCATCGGTAGTGGTTCACCTTCATCATCAGTAGTGGTTCACCTTCGTCATCAGTAGTGGTTCACCTTCGTCATCAGTAGTGGTTCACCATCATCAGTAGTGGTTCACCTTCGTCATCAGTAGTGGTTCACCTTCATCATCAGTAGTGGTTCACCTTCGTCATCAGTAGTGGTTCACCTTCATCATCAGTAGTGGTTCACCTTCGTCATCGGTAGTGGTTCACCTTCATCATCGATAGTGGTTCACCTTCGTCATCGGTAGTGGTTCACCTTCATCATCAGTACTGGTTCACCTTCATCATCAGTAGTGGTTCACCTTCATCATCAGTAGTGGTTCACCTTCGTCATCAGTCGTGGTTCACCTTCATCATCAGTAGTGGTTCACCTTCATCATCAGTCGTGGTTCACCTTCATCATCAGTAGTGGCTCACCTTCATCATCAGTAGTGGCTCACCTTCATCATCAGTAGTGGTTCACCTTCGTCATCAGTCGTGGTTCACCTTCATCATCAGTCGTGGTTCACCTTCATCGGTGGTGGTTCACCTTCATCATCAGTCGTGGTTCACCTTCATCGGTGGTGGTTCACCTTCATCATCAGTCGTGGTTCACCTTCATCATCAGTAGTGGTTCACCTTCGTCATCAGTCGTGGTTCACCTTCTTCATCAGTCATGGTTCACCTTCATCATCAGTAGTGGTTCACCTTCGTCATCAGTAGTGGTTCACCTTCGTCATCAGTAGTGGTTCACCTTCGTCATCGGTAGTGGTTCACCTTCATCATCAGTCGTGGTTCACCTTCATCATCGGTAGTGGTTCACCTTCGTCATCAGTAGTGGTTCACCTTCATCATCGGTAGTGGTTCACCTTCGTCATCGGTAGTGGTTCACCTTCGTCATCGGTAGTGGTTCACCTTCGTCATCAGTAGTGGTTCACCTTCGTCATCAGTAGTGGTTCACCTTCATCATCAGTAGTGGTTCACCTTCGTCATCGGTAGTGGTTCACCTTCATCATCGATAGTGGTTCACCTTCGTCATCGGTAGTGGTTCACCTTCATCATCAGTACTGGTTCACCTTCATCATCAGTAGTGGTTCACCTTCATCATCAGTAGTGGTTCACCTTCGTCATCAGTCGTGGTTCACCTTCATCATCAGTAGTGGTTCACCTTCATCATCAGTAGTGGTTCACCTTCGTCATCAGTAGTGGTTCACCTTCATCATCAGTAGTGGTTCACCTTCGTCATCAGTCGTGGTTCACCTTCTTCATCAGTCATGGTTCACCTTCATCATCAGTAGTGGTTCACCTTCGTCATCAGTAGTGGTTCACCTTCGTCATCGGTAGTGGTTCACCTTCATCATCAGTCGTGGTTCACCTTCATCATCGGTAGTGGTTCACCTTCATCATCAGTAGTGGTTCACCTTCGTCATCAGTAGTGGTTCACCTTCTTCATCAGTCATGGTTCACCTTCATCATCAGTAGTGGTTCACCTTCATCATCAGTAGTGGTTCACCTTCGTCATCAGTAGTGGTTCACCTTCGTCATCGGTAGTGGTTCACCTTTATCATCAGTCGTGGTTCACCTTCATCATCGGTAGTGGTTCACCTTCATCATCAGTAGTGGTTTACCTTCATCATCAGTAGTGGTTCACCTTCATCATCAGTAGTGGTTCACCTTCCTCATCGGTAGTGGTTCACCTTCATCATCAGTAGTGGTTCACCTTCATCATCGGTAGTGGTTCACCTTCATCATCAGTAGTGGTTCACCTTCGTCATCAGTAGTGGTTCACCTTCATCATCGGTAGTGGTTCACCTTCGTCATCAGTCGTGGTTGACCTTCATCATCGGTAGTGGTTCACCTTCATCATCGGTAGTGGTTCACCTTCATCATCAGTAGTGGTTCACCTTCGTCATCGGTAGTGGTTCAACTTCATCATCAGTAGTGGTTCACCTTCGTCATCAGTAGTGGTTCACCTTCGTCATCAGTCGTGGTTCACCTTCGTCATCAGTAGTGGTTCACCTTCATCATAAGTAGTGGTTCACCTTCATCATCAGTAGTGGTTCACCTTCATCATCAGTAGTGGTTCACCTTCATCATCGGTAGTGGTTCACCTTCATCATCAGTAGTGGTTCACCTTCATCATCGGTAGTGGTTCACCTTCGTCATCAGTAGTGGTTCACCTTCGTCATCGGTAGTGGTTCACCTTCATCATCGGTAGTGGTTCACCTTCGTCATCAGTAGTGGTTCACCTTCATCATCGGTAGTGGTTCACCTTCGTCATCAGTAGTGGCTCACCTTCATCATCAGTAGTGGCTCACCTTCATCATCGGTAGTGGTTCACCTTCATCATCAGTAGTGGTTCACCTTCGTCATCAGTAGTGGTTCACCTTCGTCATCGGTAGTGGTTCACCTTCATCATCAGTCGTGGTTCACCTTCATCATCGGTAGTGGTTTACCTTCGTCATCAGTAGTGGCTCACCTTCATCATCAGTAGTGGTTCACCTTTCGTCATCAGTAGTGGTTCACCTTCGTCATCAGTAGTGGTTCACCTTCGTCATCAGTAGTGGTTCACCTTCATCATCAGTAGTGGTTCACCTTCATCATCGGTAGTGGTTCACCTTCGTCATCGGTAGTGGTTCACCTTCATCATCTGTAGTGGTTCACCTTCGTCATCGGTAGTGGTTCACCTTCATCATCGGTAGTGGTTCACCTTCATCATCGGTAGTGGTTCACCTTCGTCATCAGTAGTGGTTCACCTTCATCATCAGTAGTGGTTCACCTTCATCATCGGTAGTGGTTCACCTTCATCATCAGTAGCGGTTCACCTTCGTCATCGGTAGTGGTTCACCTTCGTCATCGGTAGTGGTTCACCTTCATCATCGGTAGTGGTTCACCTTCATCATCGGTAGTGGTTCACCTTCGTCATCAGTAGTGGTTCACCTTCGTCATCAGTAGTGGTTCACCTTCGTCATCGGTAGTGGTTCACCTTCATCATCAGTCGTGGTTCACCTTCATCATCGGTAGTGGTTCACCTTCATCATCGGTAGTGGTTCACCTTCATCATCGGTAGTGGTTCACCTTCGTCATCAGTAGTGGTTCACCTTCGTCATCAGTAGTGGTTCACCTTCGTCATCAGTAGTGGTTCACCTTCGTCATCGGTAGTGGTTCACCTTCGTCATCGGTAGTGGTTCACCTTCATCATCGGTAGTGGTTCACCTTCATCATCTGTAGTGGTTCACCTTCATCATCGGTAGTGGTTCACCTTCGACATCGGTAGTGGTTCACCTTCGTCATCGGTAGTGGTTCACCTTCGTCATCAGTAGTGGTTCACCTTCGTAATCGGTAGTGGTTCACCTTCGTCATCGGTAGTGGTTCACCTTCGTCATCGGTAGTGGTTCACCTTCATCATCTGTAGTGGTTCACCTTCATCATCGGTAGTGGTTCACCTTCGTCATCGGTAGTGGTTCACCTTCGTCATCGATAGTGGTTCACCTTTGTCATCAGTAGTGGTTCACCTTCGTCATCGGTAGTGGTTCACCTTCATCATCGGTAGTGGTTCACCTTCGTCATCAGTAGTGGTTCACCTTCATCATCGGTAGTGGTTCACCTTCGTCATCAGTAGTGGTTCACCTTCGTCATCGGTAGTGGTTCACCTTCGTCATCAGTAGTGGTTCACCTTCGTCATCAGTAGTGGTTCACCTTCGTCATCAGTAGTGGTTCACCTTCATCATCGGTAGTGGTTCACCTTCGTCATCGGTAGTGGTTCACCTTCATCATCTGTAGTGGTTCACCTTCGTCATCGGTAGTGGTTCACCTTCATCATCGGTAGTGGTTCACCTTCATCATCGGTAGTGGTTCACCTTCGTCATCAGTAGTGGTTCACCTTCATCATCAGTAGTGGTTCACCTTCATCATCGGTAGTGGTTCACCTTCATCATCAGTAGCGGTTCACCTTCGTCATCGGTAGTGGTTCACCTTCGTCATCGGTAGTGGTTCACCTTCATCATCGGTAGTGGTTCACCTTCATCATCGGTAGCGGTTCACCTTCGTCATCGGTAGTGGTTCACCTTCATCATCAGTCGTGGTTCACCTTCATCATCGGTAGTGGTTCACCTTCATCATCGGTAGTGGTTCACCTTCATCATCGGTAGTGGTTCACCTTCATCATCGGTAGTGGTTCACCTTCGTCATCAGTAGTGGTTCACCTTCGTCATCAGTAGTGGTTCACCTTCGTCATCAGTAGTGGTTCACCTTCGTCATCGGTAGTGGTTCACCTTCGTCATCGGTAGTGGTTCACCTTCATCATCGGTAGTGGTTCACCTTCATCATCTGTAGTGGTTCACCTTCATCATCGGTAGTGGTTCACCTTCGACATCGGTAGTGGTTCACCTTCGTCATCGGTAGTGGTTCACCTTCGTCATCAGTAGTGGTTCACCTTCGTAATCGGTAGTGGTTCACCTTCGTCATCGGTAGTGGTTCACCTTCGTCATCGGTAGTGGTTCACCTTCATCATCTGTAGTGGTTCACCTTCATCATCGGTAGTGGTTCACCTTCATCATCGGTAGTGGTTCACCTTCGTCATCGGTAGTGGTTCACCTTCGTCATCGATAGTGGTTCACCTTTGTCATCAGTAGTGGTTCACCTTCGTCATCAGTAGTGGTTCACCTTCATCATCAGTAGTGGTTCACCTTCGTCATCAGTAGTGGTTCACCTTCGTCATCGGTAGTGGTTCACCTTCGTCATCAGTAGTGGTTCACCTTCGTCATCAGTAGTGGTTCACCTTCGTCATCGGTAGTGGTTCACCTTTGTTATCGGTAGTGGTTCACCTTCATCATCAGTAGTGGTTCACCTTCGTCATCAGTAGTGGTTCACCTTCGTCATCAGTAGTGGTTCACCATCATCAGTAGTGGTTCACCTTCGTCATCAGTAGTGGTTCACCTTCATCATCAGTAGTGGTTCACCTTCGTCATCAGTAGTGGTTCACCTTCATCATCAGTAGTGGTTCACCTTCGTCATCGGTAGTGGTTCACCTTCATCATCGATAGTGGTTCACCTTCGTCATCGGTAGTGGTTCACCTTCATCATCAGTACTGGTTCACCTTCATCATCAGTAGTGGTTCACCTTCATCATCAGTAGTGGTTCACCTTCGTCATCAGTCGTGGTTCACCTTCATCATCAGTAGTGGTTCACCTTCATCATCAGTCGTGGTTCACCTTCATCATCAGTAGTGGCTCACCTTCATCATCAGTAGTGGCTCACCTTCATCATCAGTAGTGGTTCACCTTCGTCATCAGTCGTGGTTCACCTTCATCATCAGTCGTGGTTCACCTTCATCGGTGGTGGTTCACCTTCATCATCAGTCGTGGTTCACCTTCATCATCAGTAGTGGTTCACCTTCGTCATCAGTCGTGGTTCACCTTCTTCATCAGTCATGGTTCACCTTCATCATCAGTAGTGGTTCACCTTCGTCATCAGTAGTGGTTCACCTTCGTCATCAGTAGTGGTTCACCTTCGTCATCGGTAGTGGTTCACCTTCATCATCAGTCGTGGTTCACCTTCATCATCGGTAGTGGTTCACCTTCGTCATCAGTAGTGGTTCACCTTCATCATCGGTAGTGGTTCACCTTCGTCATCGGTAGTGGTTCAACTTCGTCATCGGTAGTGGTTCACCTTCGTCATCAGTAGTGGTTCACCTTCGTCATCAGTAGTGGTTCACCTTCATCATCAGTAGTGGTTCACCTTCGTCATCGGTAGTGGTTCACCTTCATCATCGATAGTGGTTCACCTTCGTCATCGGTAGTGGTTCACCTTCATCATCAGTACTGGTTCACCTTCATCATCAGTAGTGGTTCACCTTCATCATCAGTAGTGGTTCACCTTCGTCATCAGTCGTGGTTCACCTTCATCATCAGTAGTGGTTCACCTTCATCATCAGTAGTGGTTCACCTTCGTCATCAGTAGTGGTTCACCTTCATCATCAGTCGTGGTTCACCTTCATCATCAGTAGTGGTTCACCTTCTTCATCAGTCATGATTCACCTTCATCATCAGTAGTGGTTCACCTTCATCATCAGTAGTGGTTCACCTTCGTCATCAGTCGTGGTTCACCTTCATCATCAGTAGTGGTTCACCTTCGTCATCAGTAGTGGTTCACCTTCGTCATCGGTAGTGGTTCACCTTTATCATCAGTCGTGGTTCACCTTCATCATCAGTAGTGGTTCACCTTCATCATCAGTAGTGGTTTACCTTCATCATCAGTAGTGGTTCACCTTCATCATCAGTAGTGGTTCACCTTCGTCATCAGTAGTGGTTCACCTTCATCATCAGTAGTGGTTCACCTTCATCATCAGTAGTGGTTTACCTTCATCATCAGTAGTGGTTCACCTTCATCATCAGTAGTGGTTCACCTTCGTCATCAGTAGTGGTTCACCTTCATCATCAGTAGTGGTTCACCTTCATCATCGGTAGTGGTTCACCTTCGTCATCGGTAGTGGTTCACCTTCGTCATCGGTAGTGGTTCACCTTTATCATCAGTCGTGGTTCACCTTCATCATCAGTAGTGGTTCACCTTCTTCATCAGTCATGGTTCACCTTCATCATCAGTAGTGGTTCACCTTCATCATCAGTAGTGGTTCACCTTCATCATCAGTAGTGGTTCACCTTCGTCATCAGTAGTGGTTCACCTTCGTCATCGGTAGTGGTTCACCTTTATCATCAGTCGTGGTTCACCTTCATCATCGGTAGTGGTTCACCTTCATCATCAGTAGTGGTTTACCTTCATCATCAGTAGTGGTTCACCTTCATCATCAGTAGTGGTTCACCTTCGTCATCGGTAGTGGTTCACCTTCATCATCAGTAGTGGTTCACCTTCATCATCGGTAGTGGTTCACCTTCATCATCAGTAGTGGTTCACCTTCGTCATCAGTAGTGGTTCACCTTCATCATCGGTAGTGGTTCACCTTCGTCATCAGTCGTGGTTGACCTTCATCATCGGTAGTGGTTCACCTTCATCATCGGTAGTGGTTCACCTTCATCATCAGTAGTGGTTCACCTTCGTCATCGGTAGTGGTTCACCTTCATCATCAGTAGTGGTTCACCTTCGTCATCAGTAGTGGTTCACCTTCGTCATCAGTCGTGGTTCACCTTCGTCATCAGTAGTGGTTCACCTTCATCATAAGTAGTGGTTCACCTTCATCATCGGTAGTGGTTCACCTTCATCATCAGTAGTGGTTCACCTTCATCATCGGTAGTGGTTCACCTTCATCATCAGTAGTGGTTCACCTTCATCATCGGTAGTGGTTCACCTTCATCATCGGTAGTGGTTCACCTTCGTCATCGGTAGTGGCTCACCTTCATCATCAGTAGTGGTTCACCTTCATCATCGGTAGTGGTTCACCTTCATCATCGGTAGTGGTTCACCTTCGTCATCGGTAGTGGTTCACCTTCATCGGTGGTGGTTCACCTTCGTCATCGGTATGGGATGAGTCCATCTTTTTATCATCATTCCCATCAAACAGATAAACCTCCTAAATGAAACTTATCACTCTTAAGAAAGGAATTCAAATTAAATTGCATAAGTAAACTTCAACAGTTCAACTATTTTGTTAATTAAATTCTAGAGAAATATAATAAATATAAATTTATGTACTGTTGCTTTCATTATTTCGAAATATTACCTAAACCTGCAGCAACATAACTTCCTGGCTGCCTCATTGCACTCTAATATAGATCATGGTTATCCTATTGGAGTATATATATATATATATATGTATATATATATATATATATATATATATATATATATATATATATATATATATATATATATATATATATATATATATAAATATATATACATATATATACATATAGTTTTTATACAAGACATTTCAAAGTGCTTTACATAAAAAGCACAGAAAATAACAACAAATACCAAACATCAAACTAGAATTAATAAATTAAATAAAGGTAATATCTGTAAAAATTTGCCGTGCAGATTTTAATGTAGAAGCACGACAAAAGAAATGTCTCCAACCTGGATTTTAAAGTGTCTTTATGAGGTGAGAGTCTTCAGTCTAAAATAAAACGGCTGGAAAAGGAAAATTTGTTGCATTCAACCTGCAGATCAACCTGCAGACAGAATCTTCTGTTGGGAAGGAGAGCTCTGTGATCTTCCCATGTAGAGCAGTGATAATGTCTTATATCTACACTGGTTTTATTTATTCAATCTGTCGTGTATTATTTACATTTTTCTTCTATTTTATTTAGTGTGTCATTTTGTGCTTAAAAAACATACAACTTTGAATAAACATTAAAAGGTAAACGGACTTGTAGTTTTATGTATGAATATTTTATACATTTCTTTGTGTAAAGGGATCATGAAATCGACTGCAATGCACCAAACTGGTAAGTTTCACAGCAGCGGCCCGTAAATCTGTAATGAAATCATTGCATGTGTCTTCCTCTGAGATGTAATTTGTATGACATGAAACCGTCACACGTTCCCAAAAACTGTCTCACTTCATCTGCAAGGCTGCAAAGAGGTTTTTCTGTTTTGTACACGTTGGTCGGCAGCAACACGCTCCCTGGTGTGAGCCTCGACTGGAGTCATGTGGGACACTTCGGCCACATAAGGGATGAATTCATCTGCTGGATATATTTTACTCATCTATGCTCCTATTCTTTTTCAGGTTTATTTCTGCCTTCCACCTGCAGCTGTTCGGTGCTATCACAGCATCATGCAGCACTCGGATTCACTTTTCCAATTAAAAACAGTTTAATCTCACATTCACAAAGGATTTAAATATCTTCAACATAATGTTGGTTGCTTGAAAAAGCTTCTTTCATCTACGATTAAACAACCTGAATGTCCATGAAATGAAAACTACTTTTGCTACGTTATTTGTCAAAGATCAGATGGAGTGCACACGGGAAGACCTCGCACTGCATTCTTAAATCAAGTTTTTAATCCCCTGAAAAGTCTCAGCTCCACCTGGTGGGTGGAAGTTAATTCCTTAATCCCTGTCTCTCTCTGACGCTGGGTTTTGGTTTACTTCAGCTCTGAAGTGATGCAAGCTGAACGCGTGTGAGTGCAACAGTGAGTTGGTGTCCCAGAGGACAGCGCCGAGGCGGAGGCAGTGTTTGCGCTCCATGCAGCCGGTGGCATTAGGTGTCGGAGGTAGCACATATGCAGCCTGCGCCTGAGCCTCCAGGGAGTTACACCCTGGTGGCTTCACTCTGATGCTGATGCCATAGATACTGCAAACACCAACGCTGTTTTCTCTGCCAGCTCAGTCAGCTCTGTCACTCGGAGCTGACATTGCTGACATTGCAAGTGCCATCCTATCTGATGCTTGGTACGAAAGTTGCCAAATGATTCCTATAACTCTGGAAGCTCGCAAACTGTAACAGTGTCAGCTTTTGCTGGGTGATTTTTACATTTTGCAAGTACACAGAATTGTGAACAGCAAAGCTCATGGGTCCAAATGCAATACTGGGATAGGCTCCAGCATCCTGTCACCCTGAATTGTGATAAGCAGAAGGGAAAATGGAGGGATGGATGGACAGAATCAGCTTCAGATAGATTTTATAGCTACAGTGTGTCACTAATTTAGCTTTTTATTTGCAAAAATCAAGTATCGCATTGATAAATATGTATTTTATCAAAGACGAATCACAATTCCATCTAAATGAAAGCGTATCTTAGAACGAGTTATATTTAAATACACAAGTCGCTGTGCGCCCAACAGAAGGCTGCCGGGTCGAACAGTGTAGCCGAAAGGGGACAAACTTGTTAGTTTTACATACTTTAGAGGAAGGAAAAAATTAGTTAAGAAAAGAAAAAGAAATAAAAAGCAGGTTTAAATGAGAGTGTACATGGGTGTAGTGTTTAGCAGATGGAGACAGTTGTTGAGGGACTTCAGAACTGAGATGGAGGCTGCAGCTTTCTGCTGGACAGGTAAGTTCATTCAGTCTAACAGAGAAGTTTATTTTGGCATCATGGTAGAAACAGGGCAGGTAGTCCAGCAGCTGCTTTATCCTCCCGTTTGAGTCGCATCATTTACTGTTTCTGCTTTAGAAAACAGCAGACATGCTAATTTGTTAGCTTACAGTGGAAAATCTCCGTTGCAGCAGTTTGCAGTTGATGTTACTCTTACAAAAGTCACACCAACAGGGCACCGTCTGCTTTCAGAGGGATTTTACCAGTTTTTCCACCTGTTTCATCATTTATTTCAGCTGATTTGTCAAGAGGGATGGGGCTTGATATCCTCCCTCCTATCACACCATGACATTAGCTGTTAGCAGTAGCTTGGTACCAAACACATGCTTGTAACTTATCAGTGTCAATAATGAAACAGAATTATGTGTCATTCTGTACTTCATCACCTGACAGGACACTTCAACTTGTGCAAGATGTTGACATTTTCACGTTTGTGACTCTCCACAGCTTTGGTAGTGGTAATAACGTGCTTAAACAGCAAGGTGCAAGAGAGCATTACTCGGTTATTCGCATTCAATTAGCGCACCACTAGATGGGAATAATTCTCACACACTGGGGCTTTAACATCTGACCTTAAGCCAAGACTTGCTCATGTACATTTCTGAAATTATAACAATGTATTGAAAAGTTCAGATCACTGAAGGGAAGAATTTTATTTATGATTCACAGTGGCTTGTCTTATGTGCACAACACAAAGAGAGTGGATTCGGGATGTAGAGATGTGTTATTTCCACAATTAAACATGTCATTTTCTTACGAAATTAAATAATGAATCAGAATTGTTTATTGAGTTACAGACTGTATATAAAGATCACACAAAAATGATCAGTAACAATCAACCCATGGAGGTCTGGATTTGGAGTTCTACTCCAAATGAAAGTGGAAAAACACACTACAGGCTGATCCAACTGATGTAATGTCCTTTAAACAAGTCAACATGAGGCTCAGTAGTGTGTGTGGCCTCTGCGTGCCTGTATGACCTCCCTACAACGCCTGGGCATGCTCCTGATGAGGCGGCGGATGTTCTCCTGAGGGATCTCCTCCCAGACCTGGACTAAAGCATCCGCCAACTCCTGGACAGTCTGTGGTACAACTTGGCGTTGGTGGATGGAGCGAGACATGATGTCCCAGATGTGCTCAGCTGGATTCAGGTCTGGGGAACGGGCGGGCCGGTCCATAACATCAATGCCTTCGTGTTGCAGGAACTGCTGACACACTCCAGCCACATGAGGTCTAGCATTGTCTTGCATTAGGAGGAACCCAGGGCCAACCGCACCAGCATATGGTCCCACAAGGGGTCTGAGGATCTCATCTCGGTACCTAATGGCAGTCAGGCTACCTCTGGCGAGCACATGGAGGGCTGTGTGGCCCTCCAAAGAAATGCCCCCCCACACCATTACTGACCCACTGCTAAACTGGTCATGCTGGAGGATGTTGCAGACAGCAGAACGTTCTCCACGGCGTCTCCAGACTCTGTCACGTCTGTCACATGTGCTCAGTGTGAACCTGCTTTCATCTGTGAAGAGAACAGGGCGCCAGTGGAGAATTTGCCAATCTTGGCGTTCTTTGGCAAATGCCAAACGTCCTGCACGGTGTTGGGCTGTAAGCACAACCCCCACCTGTGGACGTCGGGCCCTCATACCACCCTCATGGAGTCTGTTTCTGACTGTTGGAGCAGACACATGTACATTTGTGGCCTGCTGGAGCTCATTCTGCAGGGCTCTGGCAGTGCTCCTCCTGTTCCTCCTGGCATAAAGAAGGAGGTAGCGGTCCTGCTGCTGGGTTGTTGCCCTCCCACGGCCTCCTCCACGTCTCCTGATGTACTGGCCTGTCTCCTGGTAGCGCCTCCATGCTCTGGACACTACGCTGACAGACACAGCAAACCTTCTTGCCACAGCCAGCATTGATGTGCCATCCTGGATGAGCTGCACTACCTGAGCCACTTGTGTGGGTTGTAGACTCCGTCTCATGCTACCACTAGAGTGAAAGCACCACCAGCATTCAAAAGTGACCAAAACATCAGCCAGAAAGCACCAGAACTGATGGTCTGTGGTCTCCACCTGCAGAACCACTCCTTGATTGGGTGTGTCATTCCAGTTGCCTATAATTTCCACCTGTTGTCTGTTCCATTTGAACAACAGCATGTGGAACTGATTGTCAATCGGTGTTGCTTCCTACGTGAAGTGGTAAATATGGGCAGATTATTGTGTATGGTTTTGACGTTTTTCTTTGCTGTGACTGTGGGAGTTTTTAGGTGGGACCAGAGGTGGAAGAGGGAAGAAACTGTACAGTATGAACCTGTGGGATGGAAAAAATGACAAAAAAAGATGGATTTTGTCAAACAATACTTTAAACAAATCATCTGTTTTTAACGACATTATATACATAACAGCAGCAGGTAAAAAAATGTCCTGCATATATCAATCAAACTATTAAAAATAGTAAACCTATAACTGCTAAATTTTTTATATTATTTAATGATTGGATGTGGTTGTTTAATCTGGCCCTGCTGCCTCCATCTTATGGAGTAAAAAGGACATTATTGCACAATTTGAACCCAGAATGAACACATCCAACATTACTCAATAAATAAATAAAAATTAGGTTTTTGTTTAGAGTTTAACTTCCACTGAAAACCTTTACAACTAAAACCTGGACCTAGATCTGTAAACAACAACATTAAACCCTAAATTCATCAATGATGAGAATATCAGAAGAGCCTGATCATCCCATCACATCCCACTTTGACAATAATATTTTTGTACAGGCACATTTAAACAATCTATCATATCCAACATGCAGATAAAACTTTGAGTCCCACCAGTAAAGAAGTCACCAGCAGTGCTCCAGTTGACCCAGTCTTGTTTTTATTTTTTGTTTTCTTTAGAATCTGATAGTTTCTGGGTTGACTCCTAACTGGTGCTGATCAGATTTCACCGTTGGACTCTCATGAAGTTAACCTGTCGTTAATATTTAGCTTTTAGGATTTATAAAAACACAACTTGGAGGTGAAACGTCCCTGCCTCCACCACAACCGGCGTTCGCACAAAGTCTGGAGAAATGGGAAATGCAATGGAAGATTAAAACCAAAGAAACGGTCTAACAGGGTTTTTATGGGTCTTCCGAAAACATCAATTAGACCCAGTCCTCACTAAAACCAAGAAAGTGGACCACATCAGTGCAGGTCTGAGGTCTTTACACTGGCTGGCTGGACTTTAAAGTTCTGCTGCTGGTCTTTAAGACCTTAAATGGTTCAGGACCAAAGTTCATCAGAGACCTCTTGACCCAGTATGAACCTACCAGAACCCCTCAGGTCATCTGAATCTGTTTTTTTATCAGTTCCAAACGAGGCCTGGAAAAGCTGCATTCAGCTTCTATGCTCCACATGTCTGGAACAAACTCCCAGAAAGCCTTCAATCAGCTGCAACATCCAGCTAAAGACCCTCCTGCTTCCCGGTTTTCAGTAGGTTTTCTCCAAAGCTATCTTAAGTTTAATTCGGAATTAAATAATTCCGAATTAACAGATTCTCCTACGAGTTTACATGAAAATAATAATTCTGAATGGAGGTTTAAACACGTCCTGACTTAATTCCTCTTTAGAGCGGCGGGTTGGGAAGAGTTCTGATTGGACAGAGGGTGCACGTGACGTATGACGTAAACCGGAAATAAACAAAGTTGTCTCCCTGCTTCTCGTCTTTTCAGTCATAACTTGTAAAAACTACATAATAAGAACCAGTTTCACCGCTATTTTTATTATAAATGTGAAGTAGCAGCTCAACACCAGCATACTGCTTCACTTTCTGCAGCAACTGAGAAGGAGAAGAAAGATAGACCACCGAACACGGGAGGTAAGACAACATCATCGGGACAGGACAAGGTAACGAGCATGCTCAGAACGATTGGAGTTAACTTAGAGCGGATTGAAGGTTTACATGACAGAGGAATTAAATAGTTCGTAATTAAAATGGGAATAAACCAGACACTTAAATCGGAATTAAGTTTATTTCTGAATAGAAATTAGCATTAGCAATTAAGTGTTTACATGGTCGTTTTTCATCAGTTTAAAGCGGAATTAACTTTTATTCAGAATTATACAGGAATTAAAAATTCCATGTAAACGTAGCAGGTCGCTAAACTGCTTATTCCTTGTAAACCATGGCAGTTCTCAGTACGTACTAGCCGCTATGCTAGCTGACAGTTTGTAGCTTGACTGGACTCGCTGTGACTCTCAGCTGCAGTGACTCCAGCTCTTTTACCGCTGCTACAGCATGTTCTGAAAATGCTGAAAATGAAACAGTCTGCAGGGTGTTAGTCTTGCAAACATAATAAGGAGAATAAAAAAAAAATTATTTAATCTGTTTCTCCGCTATTTATTTTGAAGAGTAACCATAACTTTAGTAAATTTCTTTGAGAATAATATATATATATATATATATATATATATATATATATATATATATATATATATATATATATATATATATATATAAAAATCAAATGGGTCCTGGACAAATTAGAGACTTTTCTGTTGAACAGTGGGACAAAATACCTGTCAACAGGTGCAGTCTGACTGAGAGGAACAGAAAACACCTGACTGGAGCGGAAACATTAAAGGATTCTTCAACTAAACATTACTTTATGACTCATGTAATATGTAATAAATTATTTTATTTGTTTTCTTTTTTTTAAAAAATATTTGTATTTAACCAGAATTAGAAAAAAAAATGTAATGATTTTCATAAAATGTTTTTTTTTATTATTATTATTATTATTTTTCATTCTTTAATTAAAGGGTATGAATAAATATATGCACAACTGTGTAGATACATATATATATATATATATATATATATATATATATATATATATATATATATATATATATATATATATATATATATATATATACATTTATATGCCATATTGGGGAGAATAAATCCCAAAAATAAAAACTTGTGTTTCTGTTTAATGTAACTATACAGCAGTTACAGAAGTAGTTACAATCAATGTAACTTTAATGTTACATTTACTTTTGCTTTTATCTTTAATTTTGTGTGAGTTAAACCAACCAGTTAAACATCAGTTTTACCACTTTGAGATCTGTTGATCTTTAGTTTTTTCTTTTATCATGAATTATTTTCTCGTATCCATTTCAGCTGCATGAATCATTCAGAAAGGGGAACAGATGAAGCTTCTCCATGTCTGTATAGATTTCCCTGCACACTATGCGTAACCGACTCACTGACTCAAATGGATGAAAAACTCGATTCACTTTGGTGAGTGAGTCATTTTAACGTGATTCCCTCCCCCCCCCCCCCCCCCCCCCCCCACACACACACACACACACAGAGCAGCTTCACTTAAAACAAGGTGAAATAAAACCCATCTTCCGGCTGGTTTTAGGACGAGTGTGTCGTCCAGCGTGTTTGCTGAACGCTCGGCTTTGTGTTGTTGACAGCTGTGTTGTGTCTGCGGTGGCCTGGCGGTGGCCTGGCGGTGGCCTGGCGGTGGCCTGGCGGTGGCCTGGTGAGCGACGCAGTGAGCTGAGGCCAGGTCGGTGTGTCCTGGCCTCACAGCCCAGCAAGCTCACCCTCACCGCTGCCGACGCTAATGCCAGCAGACAGGAAGCAGTTGTTGGATCCCGTCGGGTCATCGGCGGTTTGGGCCGATGACCCGCTCCATGAGGCTGAAGGGGATGAGTGAATATCTCCCTTCCTCCCCCACAACCCTCACATCCCCTCTCATCCAAAGGCCACAGTGGTTCCTCTGGGCTTTTGTGTGTGTGTGTGTGTGTGTGTGGGTGTGTGTTGCATGATGGGATATATTCAGCTGTTCCATTCCACTGGTTTGGAGGAATGCTGCGGGTGCACCCCCCTCCCGTCGGTTGGTTAGTGGAGCGAGGAGGGATATCAAAGCTCCGTGGAGGAGGGGGCGGGGCCAGGGCTGAGAGGGTCATGTCTCATTGGGCAGAGCAGAAGGCCACTGAGCCTGTCACATGGCTGATGGCTGATTTACCACTTCACTGGAGAGGTGAGGCCTCATAGGCCACGTCTCTCTGCCCACTTCACACACACACACACACACACATGCAGAAACATAGTCAACACACACATTTCATTGCCAGATAACCCTCTCTGCTCCCAGCTCTGCGGTGCTTTAACAACCTTGAACACTGACGTGCTTTCTCTTCAGCCTTTGTATTGATTCCTGCCGCGGATGTTTCAGCCTTTCAGAGGCCGCTCTAACGGCCCATCTTTCTGCACGTCTCCCTGACATGTTTGTTTGCTGCTTTTTCCTTCTCAATCAGGCGCTTTTGTCATCCGCAGCCATTTCCTGCTCTCACCAGGGACGCCGGTCTCTGCCTCTTCCCACCTCTGCTCTCACACTCTTCACATTTTGTCCATTTTGGTTTGCTGGGATGGAAAATCCATGCCATTCAATTCATTGTTATTTGCAGCCGTCCATGTGTTGTCAGACATCCCATTAAGGTTATACCACATCTTCTGCAGCTTACACGTGTTTTCGGACCGTGAAAAATCATAAGTATTTTGAATGCAGCCTCTCTTAAGCCACTAATGTGTATTGATCGTTGCTTTTAGGCGTCTGCTGGTTGTGACAACATGTGTGATCTGCAGCCATGTTTCAGGTAACATCACAAGATTTGGAGAGCAGTAACTCCGAGTGGAACATTAAGTCAGTTCATGTGTCACGCCATGTAAAACATAAAGAAGTTTGTGTTTAGCCTGGTGTGCAGAGATCGGGATTCATGTCTGGGTTTGAGTTGCACTTCAGTCACATTTCCACTGACTTCAGACTAAACTCCAAGATTTGAGGCACTTTTTTACTTTTCATGTTTTCTTCATGGTGCTCGCTCTGTCTGATGTCATTTCCCCAGATTTAATGCTGACGTAACGTCACACAAACACATGCCTCAACTCACGCAGTCGATGAAACTTCTTCATTGTGACCTCTGGCTGTGGTGTAACAAGTCAGGACACTGAATCCACCACATCTACCTTCCCACACCTGGACAGGTTAGTCACTGGAAAGGTGTAAACTTTAGCTTGTAGTTAACGCTACAAAAGTAGTGTTAACTCAGTTAGACTGATATTCACTGAATGGAGAAATGAGACTTTTTCTCAACTGTCGGACTGATTGTAAACAATTAAAACTACTGCATATAAATAAATTAAAAATATTTAGGACATATATATATATATATATATATATATATATATATATATATATATATATATATATATATATATATATATATATATATATATATATGCAATTTATTAATCTTGATTAATCGCATTTTAATCACAGTGAAATTTTCTCCATGACGCTTTTTTTTTTTTCATTTAAAAGCATTTTAAGCAACTCTCTTATTGTCTGGATTATTTAATTTAATTTTAAAACTGTAAAAAATAAATAGAAAACATCCCTGGTAAAAACTGAAACTGTCATTTTAAAGACTTTAACCAACATCTGCAGCTATAGTTATTCTGATAAAGAGTTTACAACAGGTTTCAGTAATTTTACCTTTATAAATGTTACATCCACACTCTTCATTAATAGAGATTAAAACCTGACAGTAAACCGGGTGAATTGACTTCTTCGGTCTGATCACGCAGCAGAGAGGTGACTGACTGCAGCGTGGAGCTAAAGGGGGAGACGCTAGGCTTGATGATGCTCCTTTTGTCTTTAAATTGTCATGATGTGGGTTTTATAATTTTAGGTCTTGTTTTCCTGTTTTAGTTTACAGTCTTCCCTGTTTAGTTCAGTTGAGTCTACTTTCTCGTTTAGCCTTTGTTCCTGTTTATTCGAGTCACCTGTGTGTCTTGTTCTGTTTCTCAGTGTTTAAACCACTTGGTTTCTGTTCCCAGTTGCTGGACCATTGTCTGTGTTAGCCTCCTGTGTTCTCTGCCCTTCAGTTCAGCTCTTGTATTAAAACTTCTAGATTCTGCATCCCTGGTTCCCGTTCCTGCGTTTGGGTCCACAATGAATTGAATGTTTTTCAATTCATTGATGTAACTTTCTGTAACTATTTAATTGTAATTAATGTGTAAAAGTCCAAACACTAATATATATATATATATATATATATATATATATATATATATATATATATATATATATATATATTTTTTTTTTTTTCAAGGGAGTCCCACCACTAGTATACATATATATATATATATATATTTTTTTTTTTTATTTTCAAGGGAGTCCCACCACTAGTATACATACATATATATATATATATATATATATATATATATATATATATATATATATATATATATATATATATATATATATATGTATATGTATATGTATATATATATATATATATATATATATATATATATATATATATACATATACATATATATATATATATATATATATATATATATATATATATATGTGTGTGTGTGTGTGTGTGTGTGTGTGTGTGTGTGTGTGTGTGTGTGTAGTGCCACAGTGAAAGCTGCAGTAGTCAAAGATGAAGCCTGTGACTTTGTATTGGTGGAGAGAGCATATTTACCAACCCTAATAAAGTTCCAAGTTAATTCCAGCTTTTCTAAACGCAGTGAAGCAAACATAATGTCCTGGCGGTTTACTTCCTGCTGACAATAAATGTTTGGGTATTATCATGCCATGTCATGCAACAGCAAGCATCATATGGCCGATAGTGACTTGCAGCTGTACAGATGACATGTGGAAATATTCTGTGATTACTCTCCTTTATGAAGATCACACTCCTGTGGAAGGAACTCAGCTAAACATGTGATGTCACACCAAGACATTCTCTGTAATGTCAGGCCGAAGAGAAGAGGCTTTCTGATCCGTGTATCTACATTAGTGTGATGGGTCTCCAAACATACAGACTCATGTAGCGTCTACTTTCACAACCAATCGATCGCATGAGTAGTTGTTTGTCTTTCTGTGTTGGACCCATTATGGACTGGTGATTGGTCCAGGGTGTCCCTGCCTCTTCTATAATAGCTGCTGGAGCAGAACCCAAGCCCCTCTACCTCCTTTTGAACCTACACTGGATAGGCTGGTATAGAAATGGACGGACAGACCCATAGACGAGTGGTTGGATGAGCGGATGGATGGATGGACAGATGATGGACTTGTTCTGTGTTCAAACCTCCAACAAGTTGTTTCTTTTCTTTTCTAAAGAGATTAAATGATAATGGAGGAACTGAGCCGATAGGATCATTCTGATAATTGTTTTAAGAATTTACTCCATCTCCTCTTGCTTCTTGAAATCTCAACATAATCTCAATAAATGTGTATTTTCTGTAAATATTTACTTTTATTGTGTTATTTTATGGCTAAATAGGATACAATCACTAACCATCCATCACTATGAGAAGCTCTAGTTTGAGCTCTTATATGGTGATATTACAGTCCAGATACCTGAGATTCCTTCCCCTGTTTATTCACCATGTTTGATTTAATTGGTATTTTGCACATCCATTAGGAAATAAATTGGGTGAAATTGCTGCAAAGCATGACTCTGCTTGTAGAGCTCTTTTCTCTCTGCTGTAATTACAGTATTTTATGGGCCTCTTGATCCATACTCTACAAACCTGCATGTGTTTTGAATTTGGCATCTGTGTAAGAGTAAAAAGGAAGGGAAAAAAAAGACCTTTCAGAGATAAGAGAGCACTCCTCTTTCTCTCTGTCAACATGTAAGTCTTAAGTGAAGCCGAATGCTAGCTGGGATTCCTGTCTGGTATCCTGTCTGACATGAAAGGCTGCTCGCTGGGACTGAGGAAGGAGCTCAGAGAGACGTATTCCCGCCGGACCCTCTGGCAGATGGAACAAGAACACCTTGAAGGATGGGAGTGTCGCCGAGACCGAGCGCTGCTTTCTCCCCCGCAGATGAAACGTAACACGGGGCTGTCTCAAATCTCCTGCAATCTGCGGATGTGAGCGACGCGCAGAGAGCACCTGGCTCTTCAAGGGAAGCAGCCGTTTGAGATGTGACAGAACGGCTTGTCAAATAGAATCACTGTAATGGAGAGATAATCCCACAGTCATCACTCAGAAAAGCATGTCTGCAGGGCATCTTGGAGGAATAGCCGGATATGCTTTGCTACATTTAGATGGTAAACGTCACTGGAGCCACTGTGTTCCTCGCTGGTTAAAATCAAATGCCAGCAGCAGCAGGAGGAGGAATTCAGATCAGAAAAACTGGCACTTGCAATTTTGGCGGCGGCAACAGGAGACCCTGAAGTTGTAAAGGCAGATCAGGGAGATGTGTTCTGCTGATGTTGCCGGCTGAGAGGAACAGGATTGGTCCTTGTCGGCCTGTCAGATGACAGAGACGAGCCAGACAGGAGCGTTAGCAGCCACCGCCGCGCTTGCAGAGATGTGCCTTTCGTCTCTTGTCACTTGGAGGAGTTTTGCTGCTCAGCCACCTTCCTTGACCTGTCACTCAGTCCTCTGACAGCTGGTAGGCCGCCCTCCTCCTCCCCCTTGTTTCCCCTCTGTTCGCTCCCTCGCCCTGCTGGTCCCTCCCAGTGTTCCCCCTCCATCCCAGCATGCGGATCGGGGGGTCTCATTTTCATGTGTCAGGTGCCCCCATCAGTGTGACAGCTCCCTGTCCGCCTGTCTCATTAGAACCAGCCAGTTTGGTGTGGGAAGCAGCAGGAGAGGCGATTGGCGTTCAGCTCTCCACGAGGCGGGAAGTGTGAGATCAGCTCTGCTAACACCAGTCAACCGGATCATCATCTGGCTTGATCCAACGTCCACACACACACTGATCTGCACAGCCAGGGTCTCGCACGTGTGTCTGCGCTTTTTTCTCCTCTTCTTCCAAAGTTTGCTGCGTTTTTTGTTTCCAGTAGATTCCCGGCGCGGAGTTAAAGAGTTGCAGCCTTCTTTTGTTTTCTTTCTTTTTTTATGCATCTGATATTTTGCATGGTTTTGTGATTCTTTGCCTTTCACACGTTTTCAGCCGCGGCCTATCTTTAGCAAACACAGCGGCCGATCTGCATCCCGCCTGTTTTCTCTCCGGGGGCTGCTCTTCATAGAGGAAAACAAAGGTGTTTACTTTTTAGACCTGCATATCAAATGGCCTTGAAGGACAAAAAAAACCCTTAAAAAACTAAACATCACACATCTATGATTCCCACTTCTTTATTGTTTGTCCTTGAGTGGTAATTGCGCAACGTAGGGAGACATCCATTAGGCAGGCTTGCGTTTGATGTTTTCTGATGCGAGACCTAGATGTGAGACGGTGAATAGTTAAATTCTAATTGCATGAGGAATTTGTATCGTTATAATTTGGGGAGGCTTTGTATTCTTCCCTTTTAATGAATGTAACATGGCCATCTCGGATAGGAAGGAGCAGAGATTTTGTGAGTTTATAATGAACTGTGAAAGGCCTTTGAATATGTATGAGGATGCGAGACCCAAGGCAAGATGTACACAAACTCCCCTGATGGGTGTGAAGTTGATCGTATCACTTCCTTCCAAAGACCATGCCTCATTTGGTGCAGAGTTAAATCCAGGGCACTTCATTGTAATGTGGTGCGGCTTTGGAAGAAGTGGAGCACGCGGAAAGTTTCGGTGCTGCTTTAGATTTCCACTTTGTTGCCCCATATTACCAGTCCTCTCAGTTATTCTCTGTGAAAAAGAAGAATTAATAACTGGCATGTTTACATCAGTCTTATGGCTCCTACAGTCTGCTGTTCTTATCTCTGTCTTGGTGTACGTTAAACTCTCCGTTTCTAGGAAGAGAATGATTTCATTCAGATTTTCCTGACACATCTCAGGGCTGATCTCTTAAAAATGTCTGTGGACCATAAAACCAGCAGATGTTCAGCTTCGGACTCACTTTGGGATTTTTTATATTTGTTTACATTGAGTTTAAATGAAAAAGTAGCTCAGGTGGGAGGAATATGTTTACCATCTGCACAAGCTAACTTAAAGTACATTGATCTGAAATATTGTCCGTCTAAGTTGCCAACTCATATATAAATTAGGGTTGGGTGAGTCAAAACTTTGCATTCCTGACTTGTTTGTTTGCACATTTATTACAGACATGTCAGGCGCTGCAGCATCCTGAGGTTTCACAACATTTTCCTCCGAGACGCCACGTGACGTTGCAGCCACGTCCGACTTTTTTATTTTTTTTATCTCAGACAGGTCAACATTATTTATATTCTTTTATATAAATAATTATATTTTATATTCTATTCCATAATACCCATGTATTCTGTTGACAGGTCTAAAAAGGGGTAAGAAGAAGTACAACTTATTTGCTCCGACCCCTACGCACATGATTAATAATTAATTCTGTTTACCCAGTGTTTTTCACGGAGCATATATATGTATATATATATATATATATATATATATATATATATATATATATATATATATATATATATATATGTATATATACATACCCATACACATACTTACAAACATTCATATAATGCACACATATAAACTCATACATAATGATACCTAGCTGTATATAGCCGTACCCTTCTACATATTTCTACAAATAAACACCTCTACTTACACGAGGAACATGCTAGCAAGAGGAATGTCGACAAACTGGCTGATTTAACGAAGAAATGCAAGAAGAGATGATCTTTTTACGGCGGGACTAAGAGATGAGACAAGAGTGGAGATGAATCTCAGAGGTCACGGTAAATGGTAAATGGACTTGTACTTCTATAGCGCTTTTCTAGTCATACAGACCACTCAAAGCGCTTTACACTACTTGTCACATTCACCCATTCACACACACACTCACTCAACACACTCATACCCCGATAGGCACATCGGGGGGCAGTTTGGGGTTCAGTGTCTTGCCCTAGGACACTTTGGCATTTCAGGGGAAGCCTGGAATTGATCCTCCAACTTACCAGTTGAAGGACAACTGCTCTTCCTCCTGAGCTACAGCCGCCCCAGGTGGGATGAAGACGGTGTGGTGGCGGAGGTGTGGAGCCAAAAGCAGGAGAAGCGAGCAGGAGATGCAGAAGTAAGAGGGTTTTAATCCAGGAAGCGACGGGAGTCAGAACGAACACGAGGAACAGCATCAACACAAAGAGCTAAACTGATCTAACACGGGGAGTTAACACAGTGATCCCGCGACTAGGAACAGAAACTACGCAGTACACACACACACACACACACACATAACAAGACAGGTGGAAGGACTTAACTAATGAGTCCAGGTGAGCTGATGAACAGGAAAGCAAACAGGAAACATCAGGAAAGCTGCAAACTAAAGAACCAGAACTAAGAACAAGAACAAGAAACCAAAAGCAGAGGACAGATGGATGCTGGACTCGCCGTTGTCAGGGAGTGTGTCGCTGCAAAGTCTCGTCCTCACACACACACACATGTACCGCCTCAAAGTCTCGTCCTCACACACACACGGACCGGCTCGGGATGTCTGTCATCATGCATGTCAGCCTCATGTTGAGGTTGAAGCTCGGCTCCGTCAACATGAGGAAACTCCCTCCCGACGTACTTAGTTAATACCCCAGAATTACTACGGGAAGCGGAAAGGTCCAAATTATTTTACTGTTTCTTTTTATTTTAAGAAGCAAAGTTTTAAAATTAATTAAAAAAGATTTTGTAAAGACTAAACATGTCTTACTAACGAACGATCACGTGACGCTTCGTCTTTACTGCTTCTATGCTACGACAGGAACTGGAAGAGAAAATACTGAATTGCAAACAAGCTAATTATTAGCACAAGCCTGACTTCTCCTCTTCCTCCCTCTTCCTCCCGCTCGATCCGGAAGTGTTGGAACATATTCCTGCTTTTTGCCCACTGAAAGGCTGGAATTTCATCCCATTTCGTTCCCTCTGTGTTCAGTAGGAAAGCAGCTTTCACATTCATACTGCTGAATTATTCTAGCAAATAAATGCCGACATCTTCATCCTCTTATTTCTACATGAGTATTACGATTATGATATATTACAGTAATGTTTAAGCTGGTGAGAGCTTTAGATTACGCTAATTATTTATTTATTTATATGGATAAAAATCTTGATTCATTGCAGAAAATCTTGTGATTTATCACATCTCAGCATTTCAGATGTTGTCCTGCAGTATCTAAGTGTGTTTGTCGGAGCGTTGACTGGTTTATGTTTCTGTTTTCAGGGACAATTATCCCGTTTTGAGCGTAAACCTGCTTTTTCTTTGGAAATGATGCTTAATGTTAGGGTTCGGTTGGTGATGGCTGCTGTCAGTAAAAGGACTCCACAAAGGTTGATGTGCACGTGTGTGTGTGTGTGTGTGTGTGTGTGAGCACCCTTCACGCCACACCAGTGGATTCCAGTCTCTGTTCGTCTGCAGCACCTTTACGGCGACACTGACCTGTCGCGGCGGCGGCTGCCGAGCACTCTAAGTGATGACCCTTCAACCTGGAACATTTCCAATCCCAACCTGTGATGACTCCCTGGAGAATGATTTGAATGTTAAGTGCGCCCTCCAATCCTGGCGCTGTATGAAAGTGTAATCAGAGTACTATCATCTCGGCGGCGGTTCATTTGCCTGTGTGCAGCAGGCGTCGGCGCTGGCCTCATTTCCCCTGCCAGCAGGTGTCCTCTCTGGGTGTAATAGGCTTTACATGTGTAATTAACACGTGGCACCGCTGCCTGGGCTGGCTGGAGCCGTAGCCCTGCTCCCGCCACCACGACTTTCTTTCTCGTTCCTTCTCTCAGTTTATTCCATCAGCCTTTCTTTTTCCTCTTCATTATGAAATATAAAGGCTGCGGGGCCAACCCATGCTGTGGTGGAAGTAGGTGCAGAAGACAAAGACAACACACTGACGACGAAAGGCCAGCACTGGGTGGTGCGGGGATGGATCGTGGATGTACAGCAAGGTCCCGCAGCGTGGAAGGGACACGGATGGAGTTAACAGCTTGCTGTGTGGGCTGGCTAATGCCTTAAAACCCCCCTCTCATGAAACCTATAATTACCGAGGCTCTGCTAATCAAGAATGAAACAGAAGAAAGGCAGTGGGCTAATTGGGGCCGACGTGCTCTGTAATTAGAGTAATAGTCACACATTGGGATTTTATGAATGAATGACTTTGCCAGCTTCTTTTACCCGGCTTCATTACATTGGACGAGCAACCAGCACTATTTGCATGCATGTATATAAAACAGACAATATGTTCCTGGTCATTTTTCTGTCCAAACAGCAGATTTTCTCTCCAGGCCTCCACACTTGGTCTGTGTTAATTATGTCTGTGGCCGAGGATGGGGGAGAGTGGGAGAGGAAGCTGAAGGACTGGGGGAGGGAAGGTCCAATTATTTTTCTCTCCTCCTTTCCTCTTTTTCGCCCGAAACCTTTTTTCACCCGTGTGCTGTTAGCTGTCGGGGAAAGGAGGTGGATTTCTGTGTTTGTGGAGCTTGATTTGCAAAGAGTGGAAGGAATTCCTCATCTGGTTCATCATGAACACAAACTCTGACCTATTTCTTCCATGACACCAGTGATCGCAAATTATTTGGGGGAAAGAAATCGTTTTTAATTTAGGCTCTCAAACAGTCTGGAATATTAATTTCACTTCGCATGGCATTGTTGTGGTGGGAAACGGCTCTGCTGCATGGATGACGGGAGGAAAATTCTCGTTTTGCATGTGTGAAGCCTTGCGGGAGTACAACATCCAGTTGTCATGACCTCGCTTAGGACAATGTTTAATACAATATAACTGGAGTTACTCACGGTGTATCTGCAGTGATTACTGGGACTTAATACGACGCGCCTCAGGCTGTTCCGGCTTTCTGGCTGCAACACACCGTAGCAACAGAAACCCGGCGACTCTGCAAGCGTCTGATGCAGACATAATGTGCTGCAAAAAACCTAAAACTTCTTCTCAAGCTGCAAAGACATGAGCTGTTTTATACGCATGCTTTTATTTACCTCCTTAAAGCTGACGTGTACAATCTGTAATATTTGTAAGCTTCATGCTGCATAAAACCAACTTTTCTCCACATGAAGACATATTCTAGGACAGCATGTATTGTTACATTTACATGGAAGTTTTAATTCCTGTTTAATTCAGAATAAAGTTAATTCTTTAATCAGATGAAAAATGACCATGTAAGCATTTAATTCCTAATGCTAATTTTATATACACACACATATATATATATATATATATATATATATATATATGTATATATATATATATATATATATATATATATATATATATATACATACATATATGTATATATATATACATTTGTATTAATCTAAAAAAAAGTAACTAAAGTTATAGTTTATCTTCAAAATAAACAGCGGAGAGACAGATTAAATAGTTTTCTTTTTTATTCTCCTTATCATCTCTGTAAGTCTAACACCCTGCAGACTGTTTCATTTTCAGTGGCGTCACTCAGACTGCTGAAACAAAGCCACAGAAGTTCTGTAACTATTAAATAAAACAAAACTCCCAGCTCAGATGAGGAACATGCTGTAGCAGCGGTAAAAGAGCTGGAGTCACTGCAGCTGAGAGTCACAGCGAGTCCAGTCAAGCTACAAACTGTACGTACTGTGAACTGCTATGATTTACTTAATTCCGAGCAAAAGTTCATTTGCTTTAAACAGATATAAAAATGACCATGTAAACACTTAATCCCTAATGTTAATATCTAATCGGAATTAAACTAAATTCCGATTTAAGTGTCTGATTTGCATTTTAATTCCAAACTATTTAATTCCTCTGTCATGTAAACCTTCATTCCGCTCTACGTTAATTCCGGTCGTTCTGAGCATGACAAGCATGGGTTTTATGCTAATTATTATTGAGCAGAAGTGTTTCTGCACAAGATTTGCTTTGGAAATATGTCATAAAAATGTGATTTTGTTTTGTTGGTAGGAAATGAATGAATTCTTGCTGCTGGAAGTAAACGGGAGTGTGATACGTCGTCTGAAAACAATCCATACGTTTACATGGGAGTTTTAATTCCTCTTTAATTCAGAATAAAAGTTAATTCCGCTTCAAACTGATGAAAAACGACCATATAAACACTTAATTCCTGATGCAAATTTATATTCAGAATTAAACTGAATTCCGAAGCATCTGGTTTAATCGCATTTTAATTCCAAACTATTTAATTCCTCTGTCATGTAAACCTTCAATCCGCTCTAAGTTAATTCCGGTCGTTCTGAGCATGCTCGTTACCTTGTCCTGTCCCGATGGAGGCGTTGTTTTACCTCCCGTGTTCGGTGGTCTATCTTTCTTCTCCTTCTCAGTTGCTGCAGAAAGTGAAGTAGTATGCTGGTGTTGAACTGCTACTTCACATTTATAATAAAAATAGCGGTGAAACTGGAACTTATTATGTAGTTTTTACAAGTTACAACTGAAAAGACGAGAAGCAGGGAGCCAACTTTGTTTATTTCTGGTTTACGTCATACGTCACGTGCACCCTCTGTCCAATCAGAACCCTTCCCAACCCGCCGCTCTAAAGAGGAATTAAGTCAGGACGTGTTTCATGTAAATCTTCATTCAGAATTATTATATTTAATGTAAACTCGTAGGAGAATGCATTAATTCCGAATTATTTAGTTCCGAAGTATTAATTCAGAATTTAAAAAAACATAATGTAACTATGTATGTGTTTCCAGCTTCGTATGATGTCATCACACCTGTCCAGCCTTTTGGTCCCTTTTGCAACATTAAACTCAAAATATTTCTCATTTCAAGGATCCACATTCTTATTTTAAAAAAACTCCCCCAGATCCAGAGATGAGATCCAAATCTATTGGTCAGATTTCAGAGGTCTGTGGTCTTTAAAAGGCACAATATCAGACTTTCAGAAAATAAAGGACCTAATTTTACCTTTAAAAGTACAAAGAACCGTTCCTGCCCTGTGATGGACTGGTGACCGGTCCAGGCTGTACCTGCCTTTCACCCAGTGATTACTGGGATAGACTCCAGCTTCCCGCGACCCTGAATTGGACTAAGTGGTTGAGGAAAATGGATGGATGGAGGACTGTCTCTGAAGCAGCAGCCCTCTGAAGTACTGCCGTTGTACACACAGTTGGTAGTTATTAGGATCCTGTCTGTACCTTATAAACACTAAAAGGAATTTCTTTATTGCGTTACATTCACATGCCAGTAAACACATCGGGAAACATGGGCTCAAACCATCAACCCTCTGACTGTCAGACTTCTCCTTCCCCTAGGTTACCACCAGGATAATCATATAAAGGAGGATAATGTGGAACAAGTTAAAGCATTAATTAAGTGTGTGTCATAGCAGCATGAAACCAGTCTGGACTTATAACGATGAAAAACACAACTTAGAGATAAAGGAGGAGAACGGTGGACATCCAGCAGTTTGTGTTCTTTTCTTCTTGACTTGTTGCTTTAAACATAAAAAATCTGTGTTATATTTAAACACTGCTTTGTTTTCAGAGCTGAGTCAAACAGGAAGTGATGACTCTTTAACCGGTCAATAGGCTGATGGGTCAGTTTCATGTCAGATCGGAAAGATTGGGATCTCAGCTGCAACATCCCAGAAACATGGGACAGTTCCAGTTGGATGTTTTGGTATTCTTCCCAGTTTCTACCTGTGGTACCACAAAAGCACATAAAAGTGTGCTGTAATGAAACGGACCTGTTGATGGAAACGGGGCTGGAGCTACCTTCAGTCCTGGTTGTGAGCTGTAATGAAGACCAGATCATACAGCTAGGGACAGACATGCACTAGTACTGTAGTCCTATTTTTGGCACAATTTTTACTGTTACTGTATATTTTGTATTGCATATAAAATCACATCTTTTATTTTTATTTAAAGCTTGAAATAAAATGTGATTTTATTTGTTTAGGTCTCACTAGAAATATGTTGACATTTTATCTTTCGTCCAACCTTTTTTGTGTATAATATGTGTATTGCTGGACTTTACCAGCTCACCACATGAGACGTTTGTTAGCAACCTGCAGGTTACGGAGATGCAGAGTTCAAGACCAGACCTTGTTTGTCACCTTGATCTTGATATGGTGCATCATCATTTCATCATTTTTTAAACCAAACCAAAAGGCTCTGAACTGCATGATAGGAAATAGAAAGGATGAGACAGGAATAACTAGATTGGACCGATGGATAGATGGATGGATGGACAGATTGATGGATGGATGATTGGATGGATGGATGGGTGGATGGATGGATGGATGGATGGATGTATGGATGATGGATGGATGGATGGACAGATTGATGGATGGATGGATGGATGAATGATTGGATGGATGGATGGATGGATGGATGGACAGATTGATGGATGGATGGATGGATGAATGATTGGATGGATGGATGGATGGATGGATGGACAGATTGATGGATGGATGGATGGATGAATGATTGGATGGATGGGTGGCTGGATGGACGGATGATGGATGGACGGACGTACGGACGTATGGATGGATGGATGAATGATTGGATGGATGGATGGATGGATGGACAGATTGATGGATGGATGGATGATTGGATGGATGGATGGGTGGATGGATGGATGGATGGATGGATGGATGGATGGGTGGCTGGATGGATGGATGGATGAATGATTGGATGGATGGATGGGTGGATGGATGGATGGATGGATGGATGGATGAATGGATGAATGATTGGATGGATGGATGGATGGATGGATGGATGATGGATGGACGGATGGATGGATGGGTGGATGGATGGATGGATGAATGATTGGATGGGTGGCTGGATGGACGGATGATGGATGGACGGACGTACGGACGTATGGATGGATGGATGAAATCTTGTGTAATCTATTTATCCCTCTTAGTAAAATGTGCTTCAGCCCTACATGGAAAATTCAGGCTTTCAAACGCAGATTCTTACTGGCAGATTGGGATCTTATGAGATCTGGCAGGATGTAAAAACCAAAGCAGCACTAGTATACTCGGCTGAAAACAGGACTTTTCTCTATGTTTGAGCTACTAATGGGGGTCAGTTGCACTGCTGCAGCAATGATGAGAAAATTCTGTGTTTACATGATCTGAACACGCCCTCTCCACACTGACACTGCTGTTTGTTAGATGAGAAGTCGCAGTATTTCTCTGTACTCTGTCATTTTAACAGTTTTCTCATCTCAAATTGACAAATAAAATTCACATAAAAGGCAGGATAGGAGATGCTGTAAAAGGATCAATCACTGATGTACTTTTGATATAAATATCCACCCAGGATGTCTAAAACAGTTCTGCAGGTGAGATAGAAGAGATTTTTTTCTCAAGCTTTCCTCCTGAGTTAGGAAAGCCAATGATTTATGGACGCCATCTGAGGATGCAGGTCCACTACCCGTGCTGCATATCTTCTCCTCCATCTTGTCTCTCGTTACCTCATTTGTCACTACATGATGCATCACAACACTGTCCACCCTGAAACCACTTCAAAGGGTGCTAAGTGGAATCGGTTCCTCCTCCTCCTCTCCTGAGAAGGATTCAGGTAGGAGTCATATCCCCAGCGAGACGTGTCCATTGATCTCCACAGGACCGGCTGACTGTAGACAGACAGCCGTGGATTTTGGCTGTTAAAGCTGACACACTAAAAGGTTACTAGAAGAATGAGTCAGCTACATAATACAGGAAGTGTGTGTGAGTGTGAGTGTGTGTGTGTGTGTGTGTTGACTTTTTAAAGAGGGTTTTTCTTCAGTAAAGACTTTTAAGTAATATGAAGTTATATTACATTTAGACGGCATTGCCCCAAGCAAACCAGAGATAATAGATGTGCAGGAAGGATGTGGAGATGAAAGGAATCATACAACAGAATCTTCTGTGTGTGTCTGATGAAATTAAAAATTGTGTCGTTTTGTTTACAGTGCGATAAATGTGACTTTCTGATTTGGTTAAACTTTACTACAGTCAAACATTTTCATTATTCTGGACCAAAACAGGAAGTAGCACATTTTGTTTGCGTCTCATGGGGGTGGACTCTGCTCTCCAGGAGCTGGTTATGATAAAAGGTGTTTCACGTGCTCGTTCCCAGCATGCAGTGTGTTCTGGTCTGTTGTTGGCGTTCTGGAGCATTCCCCTGAGCTGTGTTTTAATGTGGAGCCTCTTCTCTTGGATAGGGACATCTTCAAAGCTGGTGTAATGACACCTCTGCATCCTGTTCCTCCGTATCCAACAAAACAACAGGGATCTGTCGTTTCACATCCGCCTCCGGAGACCCCATCGCCCATCACAGTTAGTAATGGACGGGGCATCTCGGTGTGCCCTGAACTCCCCACCTTTTCCCCCACAATCCTTTCTGCCTCACCCTGTTTTTGGTTTCCTCTCCATGCTTTCAGCAGTCAACATCCTCCATCAGGCCTGGACTATTAGGACTTTCATCTCTGCCTCGTCATTTACTGGAGTGGTTTGTGCTATTTGCACGTAGCTAGCTAGTGTTTTAGCTTGATTTGAATGGACATGCTGCAGTCTTTTTGTGTCTGAGTGCTGTTGTGTATCCGGTTATACAACGGGACTTTGACGGTGTACGCACTCGGCTGTTGGTTTAGCAGTACACTTATCAGTGCCACCTGTTCTTGAAGTAGCCTCTTAATTATCAGATCAAAGGCAGTGAAAAGGTGCTAAGTGGTTAGGAGCTGCAGCAGCACGCTGCTGGCCTTTGATCGGCTCGGCCCCAGCCTCCTCCAAAGCAGCCGGCCTTAAATTAAATATGGACAGACATGTCTCATTGAGTTCAGCCTTTTCCTCCTCATAAGCTGTTGTATTTATTGTCCATTGCATTCTGTTTGATGTGAGTGACTGCTTAGTCTGACAAAGGATGGCAACGTTATTAAGAAGTAGTGGTTGACCAATCAAGAGCCAGAGCCTCCTGTGGAGTTACCTGGAAAGGTTTCAGCTCTCGCCGGACCAATCAAGAAGGCTGTTAAGTGTCACCTTTAATAAGCCTGCGTGTATGTGTTTCCCCAGTCTGTTTGATGTATTATTTGTGCTCTGATTTATCTGATGTTAGAGTAAACACCAGACCCTGTGCTTCCTGGGCTGCAGAGGCTGAACAGCATCTTCTGTGTGCGAGCACCAGATCTGGTCTGTCTGGCCCCCGACTGTCACGCCACCTCTGTCTTGCATTAGACCAGAGACTGTTTATGAGTGTGGCGGGCAGACTTAGCTGAAACAGTCGAGGTCTTGTGTCACCAGATGTTTTATAGGGCAGGCAGCATGGCGGAGGCAGGCAGTAAGCAAAGAGGCGGAGGGGGGCTGGCGCTGGCTGGGCCGGCAGTCAGGTGCTCTGGGTGCTCTTTTATGGGCCAGTCCACTAATGAAAGTGGGGTTCTGGGACCACTGTGGAACATCAGAGGCCACCCCACCCCACCAAACCCCCATCTCCATCTACACAGGAATGTCATAAAGCTTTAAAAGCCCCCTCCCCATTACATACTTCCACCTTGCTTCACTTTGCTGCCCAAACACTGATTGATTGGTTTTCATTTGTTGTAATCTTTTCAGGTGGCCGCTCAGGTGTCACCTTGGCTTCACGGGGGTGCCACGGGATAAAGCAGAAGTAAATTAGGCAGATGAAGTGTGAGAGGAACTGCACTCAGAGTGTTTGATAAGAGAAGTGAATGTGATAGCTGTGACAGAGGCCAGCATATGGAGATTTGCAAAGGAACCAGCCACATATGGAAAAGATAAACAGAGTGTTTCTGTGGTCGAATGCGCTGCTTACACTTCAGATACCTGCTGGTGTAAAGCTGCCACAAAGACAATCTTACGATCTTTGCTGCTATTCCTCTGTGAACTCATCATTTCCTTCTTTCAGGCTGAGTGGAACGGTTTGGCTGTGTTTTGTCACTCTACCGTAGTCCTGTAACCAACCCACTCACCTCTCTGCATCCTGCTGCCTTTATTTGATGCACAATATGAAGGTATTTCTGACATGCTTGATTGTTTGCACTACAGAGTTTGTATAGTACTGCTGGACCAGACTGAAGAGGATAGAGAAAGGATAGAAAAACACATATAGATGTACAAGCCAACCGCAGATTCATGGTCCCCCTGCGGGAGAACAAAGCCAACAACTGTCAGGAGGACCAGAAACTAACGAGTTAAACATAAACCAGAAAGACAGAAAGAAAACTAGCTGCTGTTAGTGAATGAACCTGCAGGAAGACTCAGTGACTGTGTCACATACAGAGTGGAACGTGTTTGGAGAAGAGAGATTGTGTCAATATGATCCCATCCACACAAAGACAAGAGGCAGGCCAGAAAAACACTGTGACCCGGGCAACTGGCAGCCACCCCCAAGCACCAACCCCAACCACCCTGCTCTGGAGCCAACCATGTGCCATCCAGGAGGTGGCAGAGGGAGGCACCAGCCAGAGCCGCCTGCAGTCAGGGGGAACAGGCCCCAGCGGGCCTCGCCAGGCACCAGCCACCCAGGGCAGACACACCGCCAGCCCCAGGGCCCTAAGAGCCCAAAAGCCATCCCCCACCCCTGCAGGCAGAGGACCCAGCCCACACCAACAAAGATCCAGGACCCCCAGAAAACCACCGAGTGGCCTGGCTGCCGCTCGGTGTTGTATCATACATGGTGAGAAAACTCAACTGGTCGACTCCCCATCAATGGATAACTTGAGAAGATTGTGCCGATATGGAATAAGCAACACAGTTAAGCATGTACCAACCCAAGAATGTACCACGACCCCTGCAATATTCTCCTGCTGGTGTTCATTGTTCTTAGGAGTTTCTTGGTGGATTGGATGATTAGAAGCCTCCACAGTAGTAACAAATAACCAGCATATCATCCTCTACACTCACAAATCCTGCCTCTGTGGGGATTGTCATTCTGAAGTATTGAGTTTGGTCACTGATCTGGAAATGTGGGATCAACTGGCTCAAGAATCTCATTCCTGTGCCTGTTTACAGCCATGTTTACACAAATATTCAGATTGAAAGATTGAGCAGAATAAAAAGCTTCATGTGAACATAATGGTTGTCATTGTCATGCTTAAAAAAATACCCATTCAACCATTTGAGTTTTGATTATTCCTGCTGCATGTGCCTGTTCAGATACTATGAAAATACATGGCTGATTTCCTTATATTGCTTCTATTTTTACATTTGATTTATTCTTGTTCTTAATTATTTTCAATAACTTTAATTATTCTTGTACTTTTGTCCTGAGAGAAGGAATTCTCTGGAGTCAAATTCCTTCATTGTGTGTACAGACTTTGATTCTGTCTGTTACATCAGCTGTATGTTAATGAAACATAATCTTGCACTTTATCACTGTTAGTGAAAGACATGGTGGGGTTAAAACATGTGTGAAACATATTTGTTGCTGTGTGTGTGTGTGCGGGTGTGTGTGTGTGTGTGTGGATGCGTGGGGGGTGTAACAGTGAGATGGTAATGCATACTACGTACAAGCTGCTGTGTTGGTTTACATTAGAAATAACTGTTTCTTCTTCTACTGTTGTTTCTGGTAAATCTGACAGCTGTGTGCTGGTCTTTTCTATCATATGATGCACCACATATTCAGAATGACTTTTTTCAGGATCCACATAAAAGGAGACATTTTTCACATGTAAACATGACTAATGAGGTGAGATATGTTACTGATACACAGCTGGCAGAATTTGAATCTGACAACAAGAGTGAACACAGAAGATTATTGCAGGAAATTTTGGGACTTCTCGTGCAACACGACAAACCTTTGTTTGGTGGCAGTGCTTATTCCACAGAAGCATAATCTTTTCTACTAAAAACTCAGTGTAATGGCCCTTTTATGGTCTAAACTGGAGACAGATATGGAGTCTTTTTTTCCATTTTCTGCATCATTTTTGTGTGAATTTGGGGCCCTTGAGAGTGCATACCCTGACTGAGCAAACGAAGCAGTACCACTGGATACCATGGGGG
The DNA here is from genome assembly GCF_933228915.1 of Telmatherina bonti. NCBI lineage: Eukaryota > Metazoa > Chordata > Actinopteri > Atheriniformes > Telmatherinidae > Telmatherina > Telmatherina bonti. The sequence goes on from NC_136611.1 coordinate 34,434,185, forward strand.
TAGTGTTAAGCTACATAGCTTATGTAAGACCTGCTGAAGGAACAAAGAAGAAGACACAACACGTGGAATGACCACACAGTCCACTGGCATCTACTTTGCTCCCTCCTTTCATGCCTCTGACAATGGACATAATTATGATCCCTTTCAAAGCCGATGTATTTGTCAGACACTGGTGGACTATGAACTGTGGCTAACAGTCACGCCAACATGAGGGATACATGAAAGTTTGAAGACGGTGGCATTTGGATTGTATGAGTTTACTAGGTCAGTATATTTTATTTGATTGTATATTATTAGTTTTACATATGACCAGCTGCACGGTGGTACAGTGGTTAGCAGTTCTCCCCGTGTATGCATGGGTTCTCTCCGGGTACTCCGGCTTCCTCCCACCGTCCAAAGACATGCATGATAGGTTAATTGGTTACTCTAAATTACCCCTAGGAATGAGTGTGAGCGTGAGTGGTTGTTCGTCTCTCTGTGTGGCCCTGCGATGGACTGGCGAGCTGTCCAGGGTGTACCCTGCCTGTCACCCAAAGCCAGCTGGGATAGGCTCCAGCTTCCCTGTGACCCTGAATTGGAATAAGCAGTTCAGAAAATGAATGAATGAATGAGTTTTACATATGTTGTTTCCTGGTAAGATCACATGTTCATGTTGTTTGATAAACATGTTTCATAGTAATTGATGTCTCTATATCTGTGACTGACAATGTGCAGTCAGTGCAGTCCATGTAGCATAAAAATTCTTTTTGACGTCTGCCTGAATGATTTGTATAATGTTATTATGATGATTAAGGACAACACTTGTATCGCCATGAAACACGCAGCTACTTCAAATAAGATGGTGTGCACAGCTGTTGTCCTTGTTTACCTGGTGTGGACGAGCAAGTAAATATGCTCCTGAAGGAGTTATTAGGAAACAGTTTTAATTAATCTTTAATCTTTTATGCACATATTTAAAACAAAGAAAGCCAGCAGATCCCTGATGCAGTTGAGAGAAAACCGTTATGAATAGCTGTCCTTTACTGCAAATGAAAGCTGCTTCTGTTTGACAGCGAATGGTGACCACATGGAAGGATGTTCAGTGTGGACCGCTGTGGACTACAGACCTGATGGAGAAGGCTTGTCAGTTTCTGTTTATCTGGCATTAAAGAGGTCATTTAATTAATATTTATGGGTTCCATCCATCCATTTTACAGCACTTAAGGAGGCATCCTAACCAGATGCCAAAGCCACCTCATCTGACTTTTATCAATGTTGAGGAGTAGCGACTTCATGCCCACCCCTCCCAGTGCAACTCCACAGGTGCTCCCTTCCAATGTCCTGCTAATACAAAATCACAGGGATTCAGCCAAATGAAAAATGAGCATGCATACATCTCCAGTTTCCAGGGTGCCCTGTTATATGGGATCAGTTTTAGTCCTCGGGTCCCTTTGAGTAGAAACAAGCCGATTAGAAGGTGAAAAACAGACTCGAAACTCTTTATTGTTTGTGTGTCTTGTGCATTACAATTATTGTAAAAACGTGATTTGCTGACCCTTGCTTCCTGCTGACACACATCTCCTTGCTTCCTCTCCTGGGCCCCTGAGACCCTCCTCTAATCCGGCTGACCAGCTTTGAACTTCGGCATGTCTCCTAACACTCACACATTTCAGCCCAGTGCATCAGAGTGACTTAAGCTCCATGTAAATCAACAGGTCAAGAAATACATCCTCTGCCAGGTGTGTGCACTTAGCCTGTGCTGTCTGGATGGTGTTGAGGAAAAGAGAGCATTGGATGAAGAAGAGCAAATGAGTGTATATGTAAACATATGTGTTTGCTGTTCTTCCTCATGGGAATACAGTCTCCTGCAGGATTAGCTAGATTATGCTCTTAGCCCCGGTTGTGCATTTCAGCTTTAGTCCGACATGCTTGAGTGAAAAAAGATGGTGCAGACAACAACAGGGGGCATGAGGAGGAACGAAACGTAAGAGTAGGAGGAGGAGGCTGCATGCTGTGTATTGGAGTGAAATAATGTCCCTGTTTACTTTCTAGGCTCTTGTCGTGTTAAACAGTAGTTCGCGAGACGGCACTCAGTGCTGGAAGGGGAAAGGACTCCACGTCTGGCAAGCATGAGGTGGGGGACTCAAGAATCAGGATAAGATTGATAAATAACCACCGTAATTTTCATGAGTTCATTATAAATGTGTGCTAAAGGCCGACTCGACCTCTGCACACATGACCAAACTCAATGCCAAGTCTGTTGTTTATGCCTTCAGTAAAAGCATTTAGTATCAAACCACACCTAACAGGTCTGGGACTCAAACTCTTCATCACAAGACCTTTTTTTCTGCCTTGTGTCCAGTGGTTAAGTTCTATTTTTATACATAAGGGGGCCAGACAGTGGGCAAGAAGGAAATGAGTCCCTCTCTCTAACAAACACTCATGTAGGCTGCTGAAATTACTCTGATCCCATTAGAGAGGGAAGAAAAATAAAACATCTTTACATTTGCAACAAGTTCCAAAAGGTCCATAGACAGGTAGGTTGGTTGTTTTGGGGTCCAGCATGTGGAACTAGACGTGGTGTAAGGTTGGATCAATGGCCTTTCTCTGGTGTGGGGTGAGAGCAGAACAGGGAACAAGGTTTATGTTCAACCTGGTGGTGGTGGTGTGAGAGTAGCTCCCTTTTTAAAGCAGTCATGGTTCTGACTTTGAGACTTTGAGGTCTGTCTCAGCATATCCCTCCTCTTCACAAAAACATCAGATATATTCCATTTTTCTTCATTCTTTAACCTTCTTTTACAAAATCAGACAGGCTACAAGATATGTTTCTCTAGATGCCCAATGCTGTCGCGACTTTATAATCTACTATCAACCTTCCCATCCTGCTGGTTAAATTACATTGGATTATGTAGCGCTAGCTTAGTCAGTTCTAAGTTACAAGGAGAATTGTAATCTTGGAGCATCTTTATAGTTTACTTTCATTATTATGATGAAAATCTAGATTAACTGAGATGATACATAGTCCCTTAATACACTCACTGATAATTAATTCTGAACTGGTTTTCCCATTTTATTTTAAAACTGCTCTACTAGCATATACCTAGATTAGCTTTGCTATGTAGCTAAAAGTTAACATCATGGCAATAGCCTCACATTTTTAGTTTTTTTCTGAATTGGAATAAAACTTTGATCACAAAACAGCAATAATAAGGATCTATGATTAATTGGTCTTCAAGCATGTGTGGCATATAAAGATAGACACCACTGCATGCACAACTCTATTAACTATGAAATAATCAGGCCAATTGTACATTGCATATAAAGACACAAACCCTTCCATACTGTCTAGTTGCAGTGAATGAGGCAGCTGAAGATTTCTGTTTTCAGTCCTGGCCAGTTGGTACTTTTCTTTCAGTGGTTGTTTGGGAGTATAATGTGGCAAACAGTTGCATGACTTTGTGCAGGAGGCTTGGCTTGCTTCAGTCAAGTGCAAACCAAACCAAACCAAAGGAAGATCTGACATTTGGAATATTTTTGGAATATTATGGAATATCTTGGAATATTTTGCCCAATCAAATAGAGTCTCCTGGACTTTAATAGTGATGAATGTGCCTTAAGACATATCCATAAACGTATATATGGAATTGTAAATCTGCACATTTGTTTTCGACTCCTCTGGACTTTTATTTAGTATTACTTCACAATGTATACCTTCTTTTGGGGCACTGGTGGTGTATAGCCAATAGTGCCTTTGTGGGATCTGATCCTTATAGGCACAATTAAGAATCAACTTTAACTGTACAAAGTCTCGATGCTCCATACGGTTTGGAAATGGAAGTCTTGGGATCGGTCCAGATGTGACCTGAGGAATGGCCTTGTCGTTCCATATAACGGAGCTGACATGGAGGGTCACTGGGATTTACCTTTGGAGTTGTCACAGATCCTGCAGATTAGCTTTAGATGCCTAACTTTTCGCAGTAAACCCTTATCTTGTTCACCTAGTAGGTGTCCAGAGACCTTTTTTCATCCAGGCTACTTTCTTCACTCCAACCTCTTCAGAATACATCTCACCTCGAAGGAAGGATGTTTGGAGGGAAAGATCACATGCTGCCAAAGACCACACCCCAGAACTTAAACTGGAACAAGATCTCTTAGAGTCCCTGGTCAACTATCGTCTAACCAGCTTCCAGTTGAAAATATCATTTTAAACATTCTGAACAAAATGGAAATTATGTTTGATGAAGACTAGTTGCTGTACTCTAAAGAGCTACGTCATAGTTTTGTTAGAAACTGTTAATTAAAACCTGTTGGAAGACCTTAAATCTGGACAGGACTTGAGAGGTGTGGGGCAGGAGCAGAACAAGGAGGAGGAACTTTAATCTTCAACATGAGGATAAAATCCCTTGCACAACAGCGAGAGCTGTAATGAGAATTATCAGTAGGGATCATAATTTTAGCTTCTCTTCATCAACATTATTTCGGACCAAGATGGTGCCCTCGCTGCACTTCTGAAACTAATCAGATAATCTTTAAAAAATGTGTTTCACTCTCCACTAGAGGAAAGAAAATATGGAGCTACATCAGAGCCTGGTGGTCTGGTTGATCAGATTTCTATCAGAACTTTGACCACATTCTCTCAGTGAGTCACTTCTCCTGTTCAGAGCCGTCTCACCTCACACACTTATGTTCTGGTTGGATTTACCTGTGGTGCAGGTGATGATTCTTTGCTGAACTCACAATGCACTTTGTTTTGTTGTCCACTTCCTGAATTTGATCCACTTGAACAGACCAAGACTTGCGTTTACAGGCAGCCGAATCATAATTTGTTTTGCACGTTCACATTTCCCCAAATGAAGCAGACTTTTGAGCAAATGGAGTAGGATTCCAGTCAAAAAGACTGATGTGAATCAGCCCTTAGAGGCCAAGCTCTGTTTCATTTAGAAGATCTAGTAGATCTCTGTTTTTTACTTGTGGTTCCTACAGGCTTGGTGGGATGGGGTGGGGCAGAGCCTTCAGTTGTTGGTCCCCTCTCTGTGGAACCAGCACACAGTTTGGCATCAGGAAGCAGACACCCTCTCTAGCTTTAAGATTAGAGTTCTAACTTTCCTTTTTGATGAAGATGACAGAAAGGACTGCCTTAGTGGCCCATATCCACGTAGCCTGTAGCTCCGCTGCTATAGGCTGAGGCCACTGGGGAACGTCCCAAGATGCACTGGGGACTTCACTCTGTTTTTACTCTTATTCTTTGTGTATAAAGATCTGACATTATTGTTGTCATTCATTTGTTTCTCTTTTTCTTGCTTTGCGTTATGATGCTTGTTCCATTTTCTTTCCTCTCCAATGCCAGCCATTTGAGGTAATGTCCACCCTTCCTGGTTCTGCCTATTCTGGATATCTTCCTTCCTGTTAAAGGAAGTTTTTTTTCTCTCCAATGGCTTCAGTTACATTATGTTTTTTAATTCAGAATAAATAATTCAGAATTAATCGATTTTCCTACGAGTTTACATGAAAGTAATCATTCTGAATGAAGGTTTATATGAAACACGTCCTGACTTAATTCCTCTTTAGAGCGGCGGGTTGGGAAGGGTTCGATTGGACAGAGGGTGCACGTGACGTATGACGTAAACCGAAAATAAACAAAGTAGGCTCCCTGCTTCTCGTCTTTTCAGTCGTAACTTGTAAAAACTACATAATAAGTTCCAGTTTCGCCGCTATTTTTATTATAGATGTGAAGTAGCAGCTCAACACGAGAATACTACTTCACTTTCTGCAGCAACTGAGAAGGAGAAGAAAGATAGACCACCGAACACGGGAGGTAAAACAACGTGCGTCATCGGGACAGGACAAGATAACGAGCATGCTCAGAACGACCGGAATTAACTTAGAGCAGAATGAAGGTTTACATGACAGAGGAATTAAATAGTTTAGCCACTTACATCGGAATTAAGTTTAATTCCAAATAGACATTTGCATATGGAATGAAGTGTTTACATGGTCGTTTTTCATCAGTTTAAAGTGCAATTAACTTTTATTCGGGAATAAACAGGAATTAAAACTCCCATGTAAATGCGTGGATTGTCACCTTTGTCTTTGTGAACTGCAAACTGAATCAAACCAAAGTCTTGATGCAATCTGATGCATTCCTTGGGAGATTATGAAACATGTGAAATAGATGTTTATAATATAATATAATATAATATAATATAATATAATATATAATATTGTGTAATGTAATGTAATATGATACAATGCAATTTAACACAATGGATTACAATAGAATAGAATAGAATTTTATATCATTTAATTTAATATATGAGTTTAAGTGGTTTAATGAAAACCTTCCATTTTACTGTCTTCTAACTAATCTGGCTTCGACCACCCCCTCCCCTCCCCTTCACATCACTTGCTCGGGCACTGGCCTGTGTAAGCGTGCTCAGTGGTGGGGATGGGAGACATTGGGAGCAGGGAAGGAGGGAGCGGGTCGGCAGCACTGGGTCGCTCATGCGAAAGCAGCCCAAGTGCTTGTGGTCATTATCAGAGCAAAAAGTCTCAACGTTGCTGCACCAATTAGTTTTGACCCAGAAGGAATAGTCTGCAGACCGGGGACAGGCATTGCTCCATCCGCAGCAGATTTAGATGGACACACACACACACACACACACATATTTTCATACACAAGGGTAAGACCTCATGCTGACACACACACGCAACGCCATGCTTGAACATATAGCATGTCATATACATGACTGGATCTCTCCCTCTCGGGCCCCTTATGGAGTTTGTTTCTGTCTGTTTCCATCTCAACACAATTTTTGGTTCAGGTACCTTTTGACTGACAGAGTGTGTCTTCAGTAATAACTTCAGCGTGGATCTGACAGAACACGCTGAAGACAGGCCCCTCTGGAAATGGGATCAGATTAGCTTTGATTTGGATCAGCATCAGAAAGCAGGAGATGTAAAGTTACCAGGACACCACGGTGTGCGAAGCTCTTCGCGGAGAAAACATCACTCTGAGATGCAAAATAACCAGATTAAATTAAAAACTGTTTTAATTAAGAAGAGTGAAGCCGAACTGTGAAACGACCGCAGACCTGGCAACCCACTGGTGTGGAAACCAGCTTTAGCATCATCCAGTTTACAAAACCAGTGTGTTCCTTTATTTCTGCAGTTGTTTTGATGCGTTTCCCCTCGACGGCTTTCAACAGAATCACCGATATAAGGCCACCTCGTCACGGTGATGGGAACAGGGTCCAGGAGGGTCACTTACCTGAGTGTCGATCATGTCTGCTGGGAATGAACAAGTAAACGGGATCAATATAGCCACGAAATGCGCAATGCGGCAGTGACGGCACCATCCGGTGCCCCAATGACCGTGGCATGGCGCCAGAATATTATGTTTGTGTTCTGTATGTTTCTAATGTGGGAAATGTAAACGGGGTTTACCAATGCATCTAGATTTTGGTGTGTATGTAATAATGTGGGGAGTTAGGAGAAACCTGTTCTTTGTTCTGATTAGGGAGTTCCTGGTGGGCGGGGCTTGGGATTTATAAGACGTGCATTTTGGAGTTGTCGAGGTGGAGAGTGAGGAGTGGAGATTGGAGAGTAGCGAGTCGTGTGTTATTGGAGCTGGAGAGGTTTACGAGTGGAATGGTGTAAATAGTTGTACATATTGGTCACTATATATATTACTGCACGTTGGTGGATTGTCCGGGAACGGATAAAAAACACCTCAAACGAAGTCACGACTGCGCCATCTTATTGGGAACAGCAGAGGACCCCGTGATACTGATGTACGTTTGCCGAGCCGTTGCTTGGACACACCCGCCGCAAGTAGCTCAGCACGCACACACTATTTCATAAAGCTGGACATGGAAGAAAAACCAGAACTTGGTTGTGAAGAGGTGAACAGTGGACACTGACCCACATGTGTGTGACTGCATGTAAACCCAAGAGGTGTTTACCTTCCTCTTTCTGTCCCTCCCAGCTGCCGGCTCGACCCGGGAAGGCTCCTCTCTGATTTGTTAAGGTAATGATCTAATCTGCGACCATTAGGGAGAGCAGCCTTTAGTGTTTAATGTGTGGCCAGGTGGTCCAGCTGCCAAGCTCCACAAATGAAAGAGCCTGGGCTCAGCAGTAATGAGTAATGAGCTGCGTTTAAAAGCTGCCATACCTGAGCCTGCTCGGCAAGGCCTCAATATGGCCGGGTTCAAATGAACAACTTGACTGCTTTTTCAATTCCCCCGACGCTCTGATGAGCGCAGACTACGGCGAGGTGTTTCACACTCACACACAGCTCCAGGTGGAAGATCCCCACCAGCCTGCATTTCTGACCTCATTCCTGCTCCGTTACACCAAACTGAGTCAGATTAGACTCATTCATGGAAAATAAACTACAGTCTTTATGCAGACGTGAGGCAGATCTGCTCCAACTCCAAATCGTTCATCTCAGCCTCCTGAACTCATTTCTCTCTCTGGGTGCGATATTTTCTAAAACCCTCATGTCTATATCTAGTGAAGGAACATGTTTATTTGTATTTTCCTTCACATTTAGGCCTCATCTTTGTCTTATTGTTGACATAAACGTGATCATTATTATGTTCACTTTTCATGTAAATTACTGATGGGTGAAGTCCGTCCTAAATGTCACGTTTTAAAGGAGAAGAGAAACATGAATGTCTGACCTTCTAACGATCGTCTGAACCCTGACGCTGCACGGATCTGCTTGCAGACGGAAAAGCCTGGTTTGGTTTGTAAAAGGAAAAAAACACGGTGGTTCCTACAAACACCACGTCTGGTGGGTGATTGCACACACACACACACACACTGATCCTGGGTCGGTGGCTGCTGATGGCGAACACACTTCCATCAGGCGGTGTGGCGGTGCGAGGATGAAAGCCTAAAGCCTGCCGTGTCGCATCGCATCCACACACACACACACACACACACACACACACACACACACACACACACACACACACACACACACACACAAAGACCAAGTGGGATCTGACTCTGACATGTTACATGATGGAGGGACGTGATGAACTGGTGCGTTTGACCAGTTTTACCAGTTATTTCTGTCCATGTGTGACTCTACATGTCTATCTGCTGGGTTTAGATCTATGTCGTCTGTTGTCTACGTTACATGTTGATGATGTAAACGCGGTGCTGTGGACCGGTGTGTTGTCGTTAAAAATAAATGCTGATGTCATCAGGTAATTTAAAAGTTGTGTTCCAGTTAAACCAGTTCCGTACCGCGGCGCCAAAACAGACGAGGTGAAGCCAGAGACAGGAGAGTAGAAACAGGTAAGAAAGGAAAAATGGACGAATCCTGTAACCTGCCGCGCAGTGGGGGGGGGGTGAGGGGGGTGAGGGTTCTGCTGCTACATGTTTATTAAAACGATCCTGGAATGATTCAGATCTTTGTCAGGCGGTTGCAGCAGAAAGCTTCAGTCCGGCAGGAAAACCTTGAGATGAAACGAGGAATCTTCTAGAAATCTAAATCCAGGATTTCCAACATTTTAGCTGAACTCTGCTCTTCACACGGCTTTCCTGTCTGCCGCCAGAACATCCTACAACTGACCCGGCCCTCTGACCCGGTCAGCCCGTCCACCCAGCCGGGCCCCCAGCCGGGGCCGATCGGCCCCCATACTGGAGAGCTGTCATTATGCAAAGTGATTTGAATATTCAAATGACTGTTTTAATTGAAGAAAACAAGTGTTCACACATGGCGGGGCCGGCGGTGTGGAGCGCCTGGGGGCCGGGGCCCCGTGCAGCCCAGACCCATCTGATCACGGCTCACCGGAGACCACCAACACTACGGCCAAAGCCTTCGTGCTTTTAATGCCCCCGGGCTTCCACCATACCGCATCATCCTGCACACACACACACACACACACACACACACACACACACACACACACGCCTGCATGGCACAGCAGAGGAGAGGAAGAGGAATGAAGTGACTGACAGCACGTTAATGTGCACAACAAACGGGATTTAAAGCATGTTAGTGAGACATGTAAACACCAACACACCGCAGAGACATCTCCACACGTCCACACGTCCACGTCTCCACACGTCCACACGTCCACGTCTCCACACGTCCACACGTCCACTTCTCCACATGTCCACATCTCCACATGTCCACACGTCCACATGACCACACGTCCACACGTCCACTTCTCCACATGTCCACATGTCCACATGTTCACACGTCCACACGTCCACATGTCCACTTCTTCACATCTCCACATGTCTACACGTCCACACGTCCACATGTCCACATGTCCACATGTCCATATGTCCACACGTCCACATGACCACACGCCCACGTCTCCACACGTCCACACGTCCACTTCTCCACATGTCCACACGTCCACATGACCACACGTCCACACGTCCACTTCTCCACATCTCCACATGTCCACATGTTCACACGTCCACACGTCCACATGTCCACTTCTTCACATCTCCACATGTCTACACGTCCACACGTCCACATGTCCACATGTCCATATGTCCACACGTCCACATGACCACACGCCCACGTCTCCACACGTCCACACGTCCACTTCTCCACATGTCCACATCTCCACATGACCACATCTCCACACGTCCACATGTCCACATGTCCACATCTCCACACGTCCACATGTCCACATCTCCACACGTCCACATGTCCACATCTCCACACGTCCACTTCTCCACATGTCCACATCTCCACATGTCCACATGTCCACTTCTCCACATGTCCACACGTCCACTTCTCCACATGTCCACACGTCCACATGACCACACGTCCACACGTCCACTTCTCCACATGTCCACATGTCCACATGACCACACGTCCACACGTCCACATGTCCACATGTCCACATGTCCATATGTCCACACGTCCACATGTCCACATGTCCACACGTCCACACGTCCACACGTCCACACGTCCACATGTCCACACGTCCACATGTCCACATGTCCACATGTCCACACGTCCACATGTCCACATGTCCACTTCTCCACATGTCCACACGTCCACTTCTCCACATGTCCACACGTCCACATGACCACACGTCCACACGTCCACTTCTCCACATGTCCACATGTCCACATGACCACACGTCCACACCTCCACATGTCCACTTCTTCACATGTCCACACGTCCACACGTCCACACGTCCACACGTCCACATGTCCACATGTCCACATGTCCACACGTCCACATGTCCACATGTCCACACGTCCACACGTCCACACGTCCACACGTCCACATGTCCACACGTCCACATGTCCATATGTCCACACGTCCACACGTCCACATGTCCACATGTCCACACGTCCACATGTCCACATGTCCACACGTCCACATCTCCACACGTCCATCCTTCCTCTGGCGTGAATAAACATGACTCAGCACAAAGGCGAGCTCCAGCACCTCGTGGTTTCCCCTCCTCTCCGACCTCTGCGTCGGATGAAATAAAACTGAGGCCAGTTAGAGTCGTGACACTGCTGGACGGCCGACATGATGCGCTGCTGGGATGGAAATAAGTCACGTTTCATGCAGAAATGAAAGAGTAATTCTGATTTACTCTCCCCTGCAAGCTGCCGCTCTGTTGCTGCTGGATGCAGCACATCTGCATCATTTCACTATTTTCACCAAATTATTACAAATTATTTCATTATTTGTTATAAAATATCGACTCTTGTTGGAAGTAAAAGAAAAAACGTAAAAACACTTTGTTGTTTTGCTCTTTTCTTACTGTGAATAATCAAAAAGGTTATAATTAGAAAGATGGAAATAATAAAACTATATTCATAATCCTGACGTGTTTTTTTTTTTTTGTCCAGTTGTTGCATTTCCCTCCGTATCCGCCGCCGTATCCGACGCCGTATCCACCGCCTTTCAGCCTCACCAACCTGACTGCTGCCATTTTCTTCCTTCGAAACGACACAGAACTGCTTGAGTGTGGAGGACGGGTCGGTTTGGCTAAATCTCCATATGTCTGCAGAGATTGTTGTTAGTAAAATGACAAATATTACATTTGTGATAGGGTGTGTGTGTGTCCTACAGGGGAGTGTGTGCAGGTCCAGCTGGAAGGTAAATTCTTGGTTAAATTCTCTCCTATTTTTTTGGAAAATCTGACAAAGACAGAATAAATATGACAGATGTGGTGTTTTTATTCTAATAGCACCAATCTTACCAGCTTTTCCTTCTCTGTTTCTTCTTTAACTAGTTAGTTCACAGTTATTTGCTGTAGTTTGAAGGTTTTTTACTTCTTTCGCTTGTCGTGCAGCACGGAACCATCTTCCCCGAGGTGGAGTCCAGTTCAACCAGCAGGGTTTGAATGGTTTTAAAGAAGAGAAATTCCTCTAACATTTGTCTGAATCATCCAGCAGATTCCAGTGGATCAAGTGAAAAAGAGGAAAATATAATCTGATTGGTTGTCGCGGCGTCTCGATTCAAGGTGATCAGAAGAAAATCGTTTAACCGTCTTTATTATGGATGAAGATAAAATAACATCTCTGGAACACACAGAGCCACAGAAGGCCGAACAAACACAGAAAATCTCTTTATTTTCCTGTAAATTCAAATGAAAATATTTAGTTCAGATTGATTTGAACTAAAAATGAAATGATTGGAACAATGAACACGATGACTGTACAGTCATCCGTTTCCTCGCCAGCATGTCGTGGCTTAAACTTCTCGTGTTTCTTCCCTACACGCACGTCGCAGCTGATGTTTGTGTGTGTTTCAGTCTTATAACATCATCTCTAAACCCCATGAACTGAACAAGGTTTTGTCTGGTTGCATGCAGATTCACACATCTTAAACTCACATCAGCGGCCAGAAAAACACGCTAAATCTGCAAGAAAATACACACACACACACACACACACACACAGGCTCTCTCTGATACAAGTTCTAGAAAAACTAAGTCTAACATTAAATGATCAAATTTAGCATGAAAGATCCTGGCAGCGCTGCTGCTCTGGAGGGAAAATCAGGAATATCTTCTGCTGTCTCATGCACGGATTAAGTGAATAAATATGAGCGTTGCCGTCGTGCGGGGAGTTCTCCTGCACCGAGGCGCCTTGCTTGCCAGGATCACTGTGGAGAATGAAGCGGTTGAGTGATGCTGGGGTCCACTAGCCCTTCACCCCCTCACGCCTGGTCCTCTTACCGTGCTCAGGCACCTCCTGTCCTGCCCGGATCACCCACTCCTCATCCGCATTAATTGGCTGTCAAAAATGTGCTGAATTAACGGATTAATGAGCGTGGATTTGAATCCTAAGTTTAGTGAAGAGGGAGGGGGGATGTTTCCCTGCCGTGGCGCAGGCTCCCCCTGCCTCCCCCTGCCTCCCCTCTCGTGTGCGCAGGCCTGTTACAGATATGCATCCAGGACATTTGAGCGGATTGCATTTCATTAGTTTGATTTGAGCGGACAGCACTAAGCTGCTGAGGGCTCCGCGCTGACAGCTAATTACAGGAATCAGCCTTGTCCACTGATAGAGAACAATGGGCTGGGATGAGCCCGCCTCGCCAGGGGGACCGGCCCTGCACACGGCCCCAGCGTTTGCCTCCCATCTCGTCCCCAGTATGGAGAACCATTACTTGTGTTAAAGGAGACGGAAAGCCTAATTGAGTGCTACCTTCCTCTTCTGCGAATCTCAGCTCTATTTTCACATAGAAACCAAAAAAAAGGGAAAGAAATTTGGAGTAAATGACCACCCGGAAGCTCCGACAACCCCCCCACCCTCACGCTCGCCTCCGTCCTCTCCCCGCCCTTCGCCGCTGCGGCCCACAGTGCGGCCGGCCGGCCGGCTGCGTGCGTGGATCTGTCCGCTCCCATAACTCTGTCCATCTTTAAATCATCAACATTAAAACGCGCCGCTCACTCAAGTGAACACTTTCCCCCTTAAAAGAGAATTAAATGGATTAGCGCAAACGTCAGTAAATCTAGCGGCGCATTACCCCGCTACTTTCCAAATGGCGGTCCGACGGCTGGATTAGCCGAGTTGCTGCTCCCTGCTCGCCCCGATCTTTTGTCAGGAATCATGTTTCTCTTTTCCTCCGCCGACCACAGAAAGAAGTTCTTCTGGGAGGGAGAAGGGAAAGGGGAAGGGGGGGTTCTATCAGTAATGATCAACTTAGTTTGTAAGAAGAAAGAAAACTTTGAATCTCGGAGAGCTGAGGCAATTTTCGGCGGGATCTCTGCTCCATGTGCTCCAGCGTCTCGTTTGGGAGCCACTGACATGGCCGGTGGCTACTGGCCAGGTGCGCTGACACACACTATTATTTTAGGGAGCGAGAAGCACCATCTCTCAGCTTTTTGTGCCATTTTCAGGTCAGGCCTTTAGGTCATTTTCCCCTACAGATTCTAGCGCTCTATTTTCTGGTCGGCTGATGGAAGGTAATGACTGAGAGGCTGATGGTGGTGCTGGCGGTGCCTGCATGTGACCGTGTCATCTCAGCTCAGTGACAGGGCCTGCCGCAGCCAGCATCAGCGAGGGGAGTGCCGAGGAAGAGGTGGAGCCCAACGCCTGGTCTGAGGGGTCAGTGAGAGGTGGCCCCAGCGCTGACTGACAGGACACCGGGGTTTGTTAGGGAGATTTGTCCCCGCCGTGGATCTCCTGTCGGCCTGGTTGTGGCACTCGTGTCAATTTGCACCCCACGCACGTCGCCGGCACAGCTGACAGGTGAGCAGTGGTATGGCGTCCTGTCCGCCTAATTGTACCCTGCAGTCCTGGCTGTGTGTGGGTGCAGAGAGGATGGCTGAGGCCCAGGCCTGTTAGCGCCCTGCTTGTCCTGGCGGCCAGGCCCACAGCAGCCTCCTCAGCCGGTGAGTAATGCAAGGTGAGGGCCTGTCGCTCTGTCAGCTGGTTGTCTGCCGGCTGCACACCATGATGGACGCGCAGCTCTTGACGACATGCAGATATGTCCCTGTGAAACCTGCCACCGTGCACACTGGGCGTGCACGAGTAAAGGCTTGCACCAACACCCACCCACAACACATGCAAACAATAAATCAAACTGCATTTACATGAAAGCCTGGAGGAGGCAGACAGATACAGGAGTGCATTTATGTCATGCATGGTGTATTCTCATGGGAATCCTTTCAGTGTGAGGGGATGCGGTTGGGTGTGTGTGTGTGTGTGGGGGGGGGGGGGGCGGGGGGGGGGGGGGGGGCGTAATTGTCAAATTGTCCATCTTTCAATTCCCCAAAGAACTTTGTATGTAAATATGATGAACAGAATCTGAAGCAAGTCGTCTTCTGATGCTCAGTGATAAATGGAGGAGGATAAATATCACAACGCTACAAAAAAAAGATAAAAAAAACACACATTTGTTGTATAAAACACTCTTTTTTTCCACCATGTAAGACGTCTCCCAGAATATTTTGAACATAAACAAATGAAACGGTCCTGAAACGGCGCTCACTTCCTGCTGCCGTGTCTGCCTTTTCACAAGGAACTATGAGCTTTGCTTGTTTGATGAACAGTTTGAAGAGGGTGTGTGTGTGTGTGTGGTGTGTGTGTGTGTGTGAGGGGAGGGAGGGTGTTGTCGGGGAGGTGTGCCATTTCCTGGCTCACAAAGGCCTCGGTGCCAGCTGTGCGGGGCTGGTGCTGCTTCCTGGGGGCAGATGCCTGCAGTGCTGCCTCCATGATCCCAGCTCTGTTCCTGCACCAGCCCCTGCAGTCTGCTTCACGCCCCGGGGGTGGGGGTGGCGGGGGGTAACACACACAAACACACACACCCTCACATGCTTGCGTGCATGCAGTCACACCATGCACATGTGACTGGTAGTGCAAATGCATGCACTCTCTTCCACACACACACACACACACCTCGCAGGCTCCAGAGCATTAATTAGGCAGCCTACAAGTCTGCCAGACCGCGGTCTACCTCCATCACATGCTGGAAAACAGGCAGAGAGGACGGAGGGGCGCGATTCAGAGCCGAACTGGGAGGAACTGGGAGAAGAAGAAAAAACACATTCCAGTCGCCTTTTCACCTCAGAAAATTGGCTCCTCCTCACCTTCAACCATCTCGTCCTCCACTTTCATCACCCGTTCCCTCCGTCTCCGCGCGCCCACGGAGGCCCTCGGTTCCTGACACCACACTGGCATCTAGAGGCCCCGTCCAGAACTGCACCCCCCACCGCCCGCTCTATAAATAGGGTCTAATTAACCACAGCTCTGTACCTTTGGAGATGTTTGGACTGTTTGTTGTCTTGTGTCGGTAGAAACCTGGGAAGGAATGAGGCCGAAAAGTTCTCTGCACGGGGATACGAGTCAAACTGCCAGACTCCATGTTGGAAACAGTTTCAGGAGTTTCTGGAGGGTTGAAAATAAATTCCTCATCAGCCTGATTCTTCCATGTTATCAGATGATATCAATAAAACCCCATAAAGAGACTCCGTTTTAGAGTTTATAGTGATTGAATGATTAAATCCACAACATGATCTGAATAACTTCAGACTTTCTGGTAAATAATTCCAGTTTTAGGTCAGATTTTCATCATGACCTTCAACTTTAATTATTCAAAACAATTATTATCTGTTTAAACATTAAACAGCTATAAATAAATAAATTAATAAATAAATCATACATCTGTTTACATCAACGCAACATGATCTGGATCCAACAAACTTCCTGCAAGTTTAGCATCAAATCAGAGTTAAACACAAATAATAATCTGTATTATTACGCTGTTTAATCTGGACCTGATAAGGTAACTCTCCCGTCCAGACTTTTATTCTGCAGGGAAATAAAACAACACACACACACACACACACACACACACGTGTGTCTGATGAGGCCAGAATGCTGACAGTGGGAGGAGAAAATACAACCTTCCTTCCAGTCAGTGTGTGTTTTCTCCACGTTTTTCCGTGTTCTTGTCCCGACTGGATCAGCCGGACTGGTTCTGTTCTCCCTGCAGTGTGTGTGATGGGGCTGTGTGTGTGCGTGCACAGTTTGCTCGTGCAGGCTAGGAATGCTCCCGGTGCACTGATTTCCGATAGGTCTTCAACTCCTCTGCTGCTCATGGCCTGCAGCTCCTTCCTCCTCCTCCTCCTCCTCCATGCCGGATCAATTGCCTGACGCTGCTGACCGGCTCCCACAGCACACCGCCGAGGGAGGGAAGTTATTGGAGTCGTGTGTGTGGGTGTGTGTGTCTGCAGCAGATACCTCCAGTGGGGATGTAACGTTGGAATAATTTGTGAATAATCTGCAGAAATTTTCCTCGGCTTCAAACAGGAAAACAAGTCCTGCATGCAGCCCACCAGTGGAGCATCGTACTGGTTGATGTGGTGAGGAAGAGGATGATGGGCCTTCAACCACGTCTGACCGAAGATTTTAACTCTATAATAAAATTCATCCTGCTCAGTTATCTATCTATCTATCTATCTATCTATCTATCTATCTATCTATCTATCTATCTATCTATCCATCTATCCATCTATCCATCTATCCATCTATCCATCCATCCATCTATCCATCTATCCATCTATCCATCCATCCATCTATCCATCTATCCATCTATCCATCTATCCATCCATCCATCCATCCATCCATCCATCCGGACCAGATGCGACAGAAGTGAATGAATAAAAGAAGGAAAAATATATTTATTTGTACTCATGTGCATCATCATATCTATATGTGTTTATGTATTTTATAGCAGGTCTAAAACATTCAGCCAACATAGCAGGGGTGTGTGTTGTGTCTAATGCATGTGTTCACACACACACGTATAAACTTTAAACATGCCTCCTGCATGGCAGCAGCAGAAAGTTGAGAACAGCTGCTGAAAGCATTTTGTCCTCTCTGGACACCATATTTTCACTCCGCTTGCTGATTCGGGTCATGTCGGACGCTACATTCACCTGTGTTGCAGCTCCGCTACGGAAACACAAAAACTTTCAGCCTGCAGCTCAAATGAAGATGTTTAAAAGTTAGAAGGCATCCCTCATCCCTGCTGCATGTTGCCACGGAGACGGGTGTTGGTTGGAAACAAACGTGTGAATTTTCACACGTGCTTCAGTACAGAGAGAAATAATCTGCATGTTTCAGCATTAAACCTCTGGAGAGGTCAGACCGATCCATCACTGATGTGATTCCTGTTTTCTCTGAGATGTTTTCAGTCTGTATGTAAAACAACTCGTCATCGCTGAGCAAACGTTTCGTTTCCATCCAGCAGAATGAAATGAAAAGTGGTCTACTGGAGCAATGTGATGAACAAAAGGTGAAGTTAAACGTAACAAGAGTTGCTTCATCACAGAAGCCTCCAAATCAGCTCCAAATCCCAAACCCAGCGAGTTGAAGGTCCAGCCAGCCCTCTGCAGCGCCGCCTCCCAGCCTGAGAAGAAGAAGGCGTCCTGCGACAGGTGGCGAGGCCCCGCGGGGCCCTGGTCTCCAGAGGATGTGGTCAGTCTGAGATTATAGAGAAAAGCTGCGGCAGGTTGGGAACGACAGGGAAACTGTGTGAGCCGAGGAAAAACTGTTTATTTCAATCTATCTGGAAATAAAATGAGCGTTTTCTTCATATTCACTGTTAAACTGTTGGCTCAGGGTGTGTGTGTGTGTGTGTGTGTGTGTGTGTGTGTGTGTGTGTGTGTGTGTGTGTGTGTGTGTGCGCGCATCTCCGTAACAACCCCAGCTGTGAATCGGAAAGCTTCACTGGAGGAAAACACACACACTGCTGAGGTGTTCACCTGTTTTTCTGTTGTAAGAGACGGCGAGCTGCAGATACCAGGTGTGTGTGATGGAGGCTAGCGTCCTCTGGGAGCAAAAGGTGCCTGCTGTCATGGCCACCAGCACAGGTGTGTGTGTGTGTGTGTGTGTGTGTGTGTGTGGCCAGCACCCCAGGGAGCTGGTCAGCTGTTGTTTCATGCAGGAGATTACACAGCTTAATCAGGCAGCCTGATCAGGTGCAGCTGATGCTGTAGAGTCTCTACACACAGACACACACAAATACACACACAAATACACACACACACACACACCTCCCTTTACACCCAATTAGCCCCGTTACTGAGTCGTCCACGCCAGGGGACCTCAGATACATCCAGTATATACAGGTAAGCACAGCCTCACTGTTATGCAGGCCCGTACATGTAGCATAATAACACACACACACACACACACACACGTTGCGATCACAGATCAGCTTTCTCTGAAACTGCAGCAGTAATTATGTTGAGTCAGATTTCACACTGTCAGGTGGTCACCCTCCGACATGACAGACGTGATGTGATGTTAATTGCACACAACAGGCCTGATCGATGCTGGTTATCCGCGTCAAACCAGTTCACCCAGCAACAGGTTGCACTGGTTTCCCGCTTCATCTCTGTTTGGTTGCGTAATGTGAGGAAATAAAGTGCAGAATTACAGTGGAATAACACCGACAGCTGTCACTGCAAATGCATCTAATTCTCTGTTTTAAATAATTTCTGATGAAGGGAAATAAAATAATAATAAAACTTTATCTAACAAACAAATATAAATAAAATCAGTTTATTTCTAAAGCCCTTTTAACAGCAGCTATGGTGACACAAAGTGCTGTGCAATATACCAAACAGCAGCAAAACACCTCCCGTGGGCTCACCATCTGCGGGAGGAGCTGTAGGGGTCGGGTGCAATGTGAGCTGGGCGGCAGCAAGGGGCGGGGACCCTGGCGGTCCGATCCCCGGCTGCAGAAGCTGGTTCTAGGGACGTGGAACGTCACCTCTCTGGTGGGGAAGGAGCCTGAGCTTGTGCGCGAGGTTGAGCGGTTCCGACTAGATATAGTTGGACTCACCTCGACGCATGGCTTGGGCTCTGGAACCAGTACCCTCGAGAGGGGCTGGACCTTCTTCCACTCTGGAGTTGCTCATGGTGAGAGGCGCCGAGCAGGTGTGGGCATTCTCATCGGCCCCCAGCTTGGTGCCTGCACGTTGGGGTTTACCCCGGTGGATGAAAGGGTAGTTTCCCTCCGCCTCCGGGTGGGGGGACGGGTCCTGACTGTTGTCTGTGCTTATGCGCCGAACAGCAGTTCAGAGTACCCACCCTTTCTGGGGTCCTTGGAGGGAGTGCTGGAGGGTGCTCCTTCTGGGGACTCCATTGTTCTGCTGGGGGACTTCAATGCTCACGTGGGCAATGACAGTGAGACCTGGAGGGGAGTGATTGGGAGGCATGGTCCCCCCCGAACCCAAATGGTGTTTTGTTATTGGACTTCTGTGCTCGTCATGGATTGTCTATAACGAACACCATGTTCCAACATAAGAGTGTCCATATGTACACCTGGCATCAGGATTCCCTGGGCCGCAGTTTGATGATCGATTTTGTAGTCGTATTGTCGGACCTGCGGCCACATGCCTTGGACACTCTGGTGAAGAGGGGGGCGGAGCTGTCAACTGATCACCACCTGGTGGTGAGTTGGCTCAGATGGTGGGGGAGGAAGCCGGTCAGATCTGGCAGGCCCAAACGTGTTGTGAGAGTCTGCTGGGAACTGTCAGAGCGAGCTTCAACTCCCACCTTCAGCAGAGCTTCGAAAATGTCCCGAGTGAGGCGGGGGACATTGAGTCCGAATGGGCTGTGTTCCGTGCCTCTATTGCTGAGGCGGCCAGGCGGAGCTATGGCTGTAAGGTCGTTGGTGCCTGTCGTGGCGGTAATCCCAGGACTCATTGGTGGACACCAGCAGTGAGGAATGTCGTCAAGCTGAAGAAGGAGTCCTATCGGGCCTTCTTGGCCTGTGGGACTCTGGAGGCAGCTGATGGGTACCGACGGGCTAAGCGGCATGCTGCTTCGACTGTTGCCGAGGCAAAAACTTGGGCATGGGAGGAGTTCGGCGAGGCCATGGAGAAAGACTTCCGGACGGCTTCGAGGAGATTCTGGTCCACCATCCGGCGGCTCAGAAGGGTGAAGCAGTGCTCCATCAATACTGTGTACAGTGGAGATGGGGAGCTGCTGACCTCAACTCAGGACGTAGTGGGTCGGTGGAAGGAATACTTCGAAGACCTCCTCAATCCTACCAACACGTCTTCCGATGAGGAGGCAGAGCTGGGGGACTCAGGGGTGGACTCTCCTATCTCTGGGGCTGAAGTCGCTGAGGTGGTCAAAAAGCTCCTTGGCTGCAAGGCCCCGGGGGTGGAAGAGATCCGCCCGGAGTTCCTTAAGGCTGTGGGGCTGTCCTGGCTGACATGCCTCTGCAGCATCGCGTGGACATCGGGGGCAGTACTGCTGGATTGGCAGACTGGGGTGGTGGTCCCCCTTTTTAAGAAGGGGGACCAGAGGGTGTGTTCCAATTACAGTGGAATCACACTCCTCAGCCTCCCTGGTAAGGTCTATTCAGGGGTCTTGGAGAGGAGGGTCCGCCGGATAGTCGAATCCCGGATTGAGGAGGAGCAGTGCGGTTTTCGTCCTGGTCACGGAACAGTGGACCAGCTCTATACCCTCTTTGGGGTCCTGGAGGGGCCATGGGAGTTTGCCCAACCAGTCTACATGTGCTTTGTGGACCTGGAGAAGGCCTTCGACCGTGTCCCCCGGGGGCTCCTGTGGGGGGTACTCCGGGAGTATGGGGTACCGGACCCCCTTGTACAAGCTGTTGTAAAATGAATAAAATATAACAAAATAAAGTAAGAAAGTTCTATAAAAACTTAACACTAACAAATAAAAATAAAATAGAAGTTAATGAGATGAATTCTCAGGTGGGTAAAAAGCCGACCAGTATAAATGGACAGTGTGGAAGACTGGGAGATGAGTAGCAGGAAGCTCTTCCACAGTTTACGTGTCCTCACAGAGAACTCGTCCCCCTTTCAGCCTCCTGCTTTGCATTAGGGAGGACCAACTGGTCAGCTGGACTGGGAGACTGGGAGTGTAGCGGTGAGGAAGCTCCAACAGACAAGGTGGACGATAAGAATGGAAAACTTTAAAAATGAACAGAATAACTTTAAAATGAGCTCTGAAGTTCACGAGCAGGCGGTGAAGCGACGCCAGCATGCGGGGCATGCGCTCTCGTCTTCCTGGGATAAGTCTGGTCCTGACCTCTGGACCAGAGCGAGTTAGAACTGGACCACAGGACAGGGAGCCGCGACGATGTAAAGGCATGGTGTACGTCTGGGCACTTCTAACTGGGCATATAGTTTCAAATCTGTCATAATTTCATTAAAATGTCATTTTAGAAGAAAACTTGCAGCTTAACCAAGTTTAATATTTTTATTTTACTGTGAGATAAATTAGACAGAATATTCCAGTCATTCATTATCCCAACCGTTTAGTCCGATGAAGGGTCGCAGGGAAGCTGGAGCCTACCCAGCAGAAAGGCAGGGTACACCCTGGACAGCTCGCCAGTCCATCGCAGGGCCACACAGAGACAAACAACCACTCACTCCTAGGGGCCATTCAGAGTAACCAGTTAACCTCACATCATGTCTTTGGAAGGTGGGAGGAAGCTGGAGAACCAGGAGAGAACCCACGCATACACGGGGAGAACATGCAAACTCCACACGAAAAGGCCCCTGACCAAACCTCACCTCAGCCAAGGATCAAACCAGCAAGCTTCTTGCAGTGTGAGGCCACAGTGCTAACCACTACGCTACCATGCCGCCATACTGAACATTTATGTTACAACAAACTAAGTGAGCAGATGTTCATACAGTGTCGGCCAAGAGTTCAAACTTCTGGACTGGTGACAAACCGGATCCACTAGAGGCCTTAAGGAAGGTCCTGAAACGCCAACGGCTTTCAAGGCCCTGAAATACCAGACATCCCACGATTCCTATGGCAGGGATCCCCAGTCCTGGTCCTGCAGGTTTCTCCTGGTGTCCTGCACATTCCCCTGGTGTCCTGCAGGTTCTTCTGGTGTCCTGCAGGTTCTCCTGGTTCCTGCAGGTTCTCCTGGTGTCCTGCAGGTTCTCCTGGTTCCTGCAGGTTCTCCTAGTGTCCTGCAGGTTCTCCTGGTGCCCTGCAGGTTCTCCTGGTTCCTGCAGGTTCTCCTGGTGTCCTGCAGGTTCTCCTGGTGTCCCTGCTGGTACACCAGATTCAGACCAGCTCTGCACATGTCTGGTAAACACACACTGATGTGAATCACGTTTTAGCTCGGGGTTTGCTCAGTTTGCTCTGACCTACAGGCAGGTTGGAGATCAATAGATGTCAATCATTCACCCCATGCCCCCCCCCCCTCCCTCCCAGCTCCACCTCTTTGCCCATTTTGTACTTTCTGGGTTGAACCGCCCACCGAGCTTCAGTTCAGCTCTTCAGAAACCTACGGGTGACATCCAAATAGAAACCATAAAGACATCTTTAAAGAGGAGTTTGTTTTCTTTCACAGTCAAGGTTTATTTGAGAGACAGAGACCACCCACTCTTAATTGATCAGTACCTGGTGATTGATCAGAAATGTGTGTTCACATGCTGCTTACCATTGAAAAGCCAAGATCCCACAGATTAGCTGATGCAAGGCATTTTAGAGGATCCAAGCAGATACAGCCAACACATGCAGCAGTTAAATACACATTTAATCAGAATACAAACATAAAACAGAAAACTCATTTCTGACGCAACAGATTTTTGTTGCATTACTTCCAGTGAGCTCTGCTTCATCTCATCTGCTGTCCAGCTAAACAGTGTTAAACCTGTTTTCAGCCTCTGGGCTTAGCATTGACATTTAGCCAGGTGGACCATGTATCACAGCACTGTAAAAAACTTTGATCCGCTGTAATTCAGATGAGAATAAAGTGGATGGAATTTGCTGAGCGATGTGAGAGACGGCTTCTGAAGCAACACCTCCTTGGTGGTCAGACGCCCGAGGCTGGTCCATGAAGGTGTAACCGTCTGGGTAGAGTTTAATGAGGGATGGTGGCTGCAGTCGTGCTGCTGCAGGTTTCAGTGGGAAACAGGAAACCCAGAGTTTCAGTCAGAATAAAACCATTTAACGAAGGTTTATCAGCCTCAGATCTAACAGAGCCACTCGGATACTTCAGTCTGATTGTTGACATGTAAACATGTCAGCTGGAACATCCAATCACACTGAGTTTAAACGTAAAACTGGAACATTACTCTATATTGGGGTGTCCAGCACTGGTCCTCAGTGGCCACAATCCTGCAGGTTTTCCATGTATCCAACAGGTGTGTTGGAGCAGAGACACACTGAAAACTTGCAGGACAGCGGGCCCCGAGGACCGACTGGTCTACATAAACCACCTGAATCTGAATCAGGTCCCTTCTTTAGACCAAAGCTTGGTGTCAGATCTCATTCTCACCGTTTTGATGAGTTGCTGGGCTGAGATAAAACCGGATTCAGTTTCGTGTCTGGTCTCTGATTTGTTTCTGGAGACCGGGACATTTATTCTGGTACCTGACCAGAACCAGACCGGTATCTGACCAGAACCAGACCGGTATCTGACCTGAACCTGACCTGAACGGGATCAGAAACAGACTGGAACCTGATCTGAACCAGACTGGAACCTGACCTGATCGGGACCAGAACCAGACTGGAACCTGACCTGAACGGGACCAGAACCAGACTGGAACCTGACCTGATCGGGACCAGAACCAGACTGGAACCTGACCTGAACCTGACTGGAACCTGACCTGAACGGGACCAGAACCAGACTGGAACCTGACCTGAACCTGACTGGAACCTGACCTGATCGGGACCAGAACCAGACTGGAACCTGACTGGAACCTGACCTGAACGGGACCAGAAACAGACTGGAACCTGACCTGAACCTGACTGGAACCTGACCTGTACGGGACCAGAAACAGACTGGAACCTGACCTGTACAGGACCAGAACCAGACTGGAACCTGACCTGAACCTGACTGGAACCTGACCTGAACGGGACCAGAACCAGACTGGAACCTGACCTGTACGGGACCAGAAACAGACTGGAACCTGACCTGAGCCTGACTTGAACCTGACCTGTACGGGACCAGAACTAGACTGGAACCTGACCTGATCGGGACCAGAACCAGACTGGAACCTGACCTGTACGGGACCAGAACCAGACTGGAACCTGACCTGAGCCTGACTGGAACCTGACCTGAACGGGACCAGAACCAGACTGGAACCTGACCTGAACCTGACTGAACCTGACCTGAACGGGACCAGAACCTGACTGGAACCTGACCTGAACGGGACCAGAAACAGACTGGAACCTGACCTGAGCCTGACTGGAACCTGACCTGTACGGGACCAGAACTAGACTGGAACCTGACCTGATCGGGACCAGAAACAGACTGGAACCTGACCTGTACGGGACCAGAACCAGACTGGAACCTGACCTGAGCCTGACTGGAACCTGACCTGAACGGGACCAGAACCAGACTGGAACCTGACCTGAACCTGACTGAACCTGACCTGAACGGGACCAGAACCTGACCTGAACGGGACCAGAAACAGACTGGAACATGACCTGAACCAGACCAGATCTAGACCGAAACCTGACCGGAACCTGACCTGAATAGGACCAGAACCTGACCAGAATCAGACCTAAATGTGACTAAAACCTGACCTTAACATGACTTCAATCTGACTGGAACCAGGCCAGAACCAGGCCGTAACCAGGCCAGAACCAGGTCGTAACCAGGCCGTAACTAGGCCAGAACCAGGTCAGAACCAGGCCAGAACCAGGCCGGAACCGGGCGAGAACCAGGCCAGAACCAGACTGGAACCAGGCCGGAACCAGTCCAGAACCAGGCCAGAACTAGACCGGAACCAGGCCGTAACTATGCCGGAACCAGGCCAGAACCAGGCCGTAACCAGGCCAGAACCAGACGGGAACCAGGCCAGAACCAGACCGGAACCAGGCCAGAACCAGGCCGGAATCGTGCACTGTGAAAGAGGGAGGAGGCGAGTTATAGAGGATCTTAAGCAGTGATGAATACGTCGACAACTCTCCAAACTCTCAGGATCACAAGTCTGGAAAAGAGGTTCCAGCGTTGATTTCTCTGGTTTTATACAACATTAAAATGTTCAACTTCTCATCTGTTGCAGCTGGAGATGCAAAGCTGGAATAAAGCAGAGTTATTATTATTATTATTATTATTATTATTATTATTATTATTATTATTATTATTATTATCATTATTATTATTGTAAAATATATTATTATTATTATTATTATTATTATTAATAATAATAATAATAATAATAATAATAATAATAATAATAAAATTATTGTTATTATTATAATTATTATAAAATATATATTATTATTATTATTATTATTATTATTATTAATAATAATAATAATAATAATAATAATAATAATAATAATAAAATTATTGTTATTATTATAATTATTATAAAATATATATTATTATTATTATTATTATTATTATTATTATTATTATTGTTATTGTTATTATTATTATTATTATAGTGAAAGTCTTTTCTCCACCATTACATTTAATTAGTCAGGTCCAGACCTACTGATGGGCATCTTTGAGCCCTAGTGAGGGTCTCACCTGCTTCCCCCGTCAGGCAGAAGCAGGTGAGACCGTCGGCTCGGCTGTGTGGAGCGGAAACGCTGCAGGTCTCTGACAGCATGGAGAAGGAGACAGAAGCCACGTTCAGAGGAACTCTTCATGTCTGACAATCCATTCACACTGAACAACTGCGAGGGATAACGACTGGGAAGATCGGGTCTGTTGAACGTCTTTTACAGATTACTTGACGCCTCATGACGACTCTGCCTCCAGTAGACCCCTGAAATAAACACACAGGTTGTTGTCAAACTGCTGCAGAATTTAAAGAAGCAGTGTTTTATTTCCATTCATTGAGAAACTCGACCTTTGAATCCACGTTACCTGTTGGCTCCATCTCCATCTTCTGCCACTTATCCGGGACTCTACTTCTTAAGGAAGCTGAGATGGTTTAACGTCTGCACCAAGATGTTGCATATCTTCTAGAAGTCTGTTGTGGAGAGTGCAGTCAGCTTTGCAGCATCTGCTGGGGTAGTAGCATCAGAACCAGAGACTTGAAGAGAATCAACAAACTGATCCAGAAAGCTGCTTCTGTGCTTGGAGTAACTCTGGAGCCGCTGGAGCTGATTGTCCAAAGAAGAATGCTGCACAAGCTGATGAAGATGATGGAGGATTCTTCACACCCTCTCCACAACACAGTGATGAAACAACAAAGTGTGTTCAGTGAGAGGCTTCTTCAGGTCCGATGTAAGACTGAAAGATACAGAAGATCATTCCTGCCAGCAGCCATCAGCCTCCGGAACAAGACCTCCTCTAGTTATTATTATATACTACAATATTGAATTTCCCTTTGGGGATTAATAAAGTATTTCTCATTAAATTTATTTTCATGGTTTCATGTTTAGTGACTGTAACACGGAGAACATGCAGGGATCTTTTCCAGTGTGTACAGGTAAAGTGACCAGAATGCCATGTGACAGCTCCTGTTGGATGGCTGTGATGCTGTTTCCAGGTGAGCTTTGTTCACCTGCAAACAGCTGACAGTCAGGAACATACCCAGAACTCAGTGTCACCCTTCAGCCCGTCTATCTGTCCCTGTGTAGTCCGTATGCTGAGAGTTGGGAGTCCACTGCGATGCCAGACGGGCTTCTGAGATTCTTCGCGTCGCAGATTTTTGGAGACTCCTGCAGTGCGTCTTCTGATGTGTCCTGAGGGCTGACAGGGAGACAGACAGAGCCTCTGTGTGGCTGTCGCTGTCTTTATGTTTTCCTGATGCTCTCCCTCTCACTCTTCCTCTGCTCGCCTCTAACACTCTCCCCTTCTCCGTCTCCGATGCCACTGTCTGTCTGGAGATTAATTAAATGGCTACCCAGCCAGCCACTGCCACAGCAGCCATCATCAGGCTGTCCTCGCCATCAGCTCGCTGCCACACTGGGCTTCAGACACACTCCGTTCCTGCATGTGAGGCTCCACACTCTCACAACATGAATGTGCTTATCATTCTACACAACTGCCCACTGTGTTGTGTTTTTCTGTAGTTGTGTCTTCATATGTGCACACAGAAGTATAAACTCGCGCGTGTGTGTGTGTGTCGTACGAAATGACAGGGATCTGAACGTGTTTATTGTTTGCCATTATTGCTGTCGTTACAGTCAGCGCTGGCATCAGTGGTGTGTGTGCTCCAGCCGCTCTTATCATTACAGTCCTGCCTCGCCGGCTCTCCAGTTGTCAATTTACCGACCGGTCCTCCTCTCAAGAATTTCCCCCCGCTGTCACGTCGCCGAAGCCTTCTTCTTCCTCACGCGCTTCAGTTTCCACTCTTTCCTTTGTTCTTTTCAGTTCTATGCTTTAAGGAAGTGTGTGGATGTAATGTTTATGTGTGTGTGTTGAGGTTGGAGGGGTGGGGTCAGCGAAGCTGGCAGCTCAGCTCGCCGCCGCTCGGCTTCTCGGGCCTTAATTGAGACATTCTGTCAGAGCGACAAACACATTTGCATCTGTGTTTTATTTGTCGTTGCTGTTTCTCTCCTTCAGCCGCTCACCACTCTGTTAATCAGCACTCCATCACTCACACGTTCACACATACACACATATAGCCTCATGTATACAATATTAGCGCGCACGCTCCTCCGCTAACTGCACAGAGAGCTTTGACGGCTTTAACTTCCCGTCCTGACAGTAACAAGAAGAAGAAAAGGTTGCTGGAGAACACCGAGACGGGAACATTTAGCTGATTTAATAAACCAAGAGAATGAAGTCTAATGCTGTTATGGCAGCTCTCTGAAGCTTCTTGCTAGCAGGCTAATCCAATGCTAACACGTTGAGAAAGGTATGGTTGGCAAAACATAATGTGAAGCAGTTTGAATCATACAAGTATTTAAAAAAGCACTAAAATGACTGTGTTAAGTCACATTTTCCCTCTGAAAAATGAGGTAATAACAGTAAAAATGCAGTTCTGACTGCTTAGTTTGCAAGTCTGTTTAAAAATATGATGAAAAAGGCTGAAAGAGTGAAAGAAAGAAAATAATTGTGCTGCTGTTTTAAGGTTTATTTTACTATTTCTTCATTCACCGTTCATTTATGTCATTATAAATTAAGTGCACACATGTATATATGTTGATCTAGAGTAGTGGTGGGGAACGCTGGTCCTCGGCTCCAACACGCTTGACTCAAGTCAGATGGATCCAACAACAAGCTTGGAGGGGGGGCGACTTGTTTGGTTTGTTTGGTCGCGTGGAATAGTAAAAGAGGAAATTTGCAGGAAATATATATGTAATTATCTAATTAAATTATTTATACAAGCACTAATGTTGTCATAATTAGACTATTGTTCTGTAATTTGGTCTAGTACAGCGACACACAACCTCGATAGGTTGCAGGTCGCTCAGAACAAAGCTGCAACGTTAGTCCTGCAATCAGACCAGTGTTGGTGTAATGACTCACCATCTGTCATGGTTAAGTGTCGAAAGTAGGATGTAGTGTTCACGGATATGTTTAATTAAAAAGTAATTATGACCAAAACACCACATATTGCATAGAAGATTGTCCGATGTACACAATCTCTTTACAAGGCAGATGTCAGCAGGTCGTTTCTTGTTGCCTTTGTGTAGAACTGATCTAAAAGCAGTTACAGAACAATGGTGGAAAGGAATGCATTACCAGATTTTTATTTTAGAAAACAATATGTGAGCTTTAAAAACAGGCTAAAAGTAACTCTGTGGGTTTGGCAAAACCGTATTCTGGTGATCTTTTTTGTGTAACATTTATGTTGAGACGTTGGGATGAGATCATTTCCTAACAGAAAAAGTGGATTGTAATTATAATGCCATTGTTGGATGGGATGTTTTTGAACTTTGACCAAGTGTTTTTGTGTTTAGTGTCTGGGCTGTTGGGTGTTTGTATTAGTGATACACCGATCCACTTTTTGGGAGTTCCGATATCTGAAATTTGAATATCTGTAGATACCGATATTTGCCAATACCAAACCTGTTTATGTGAACATTAGTGTGACTATGGTTATTACTGCTGTTATAACTGTGTAAGATTTCATTGGATTGTAATAAATGACCCATCTTTTTACCTCACCAATACAAATATAATAATATTACAGATCGAACAATTTCAACAGGTTTTATTCTGATTTGTCACATTTTACCTAAATACAACTATAAATGTGTGGTTTTGAAACAAAGATCTTGTTTTTAGTGCCGTGTTCCTCATCGCATGCGGCTCACTGACTCTTGCCTTGCGGCTCGTGAAGCAGCCGCTGGCTGTCTGAAAATGCATCTAAACTAGTCATAATGATCCTCAACAGTGCAGTTCTCTCCACAAACAAGAGCTGCAGGCTGCTTGCAGAAACTTTGCTGTCCTAACGGCCCTAACTGACCCTGTCAGAGTTGCCAGTTTTGACTGATTTCAGCTGCACCAAAGAGCTGCTCCGTCGGTAGCTCCGTATATATATTGAAAAAGAAACGCCCACATTCCAGAGTCACTATTGTATTTTCACCATATACTGTTGCATAAGAATGTCATTACTCCCTGCAATATTTAGGATGACCATTCCTTTCTAAAAAGCTGAATCTTGCTGATTTGGCAACGTAGCAGGATATGTAGCGTGGGACCGCTCTCCTCTTGTCTTAGTATATTGAGTGTGGCTCTTGTTGAATAAACAGTGAAGATCACTGTTTTAGTGGGACAAAAAATGTCACATCTTAACATTCGAGGCATTTATTTTCTTTTAAAACACGTCGGAACCATGTCATCAAACGCAGCTGCGCTAGCTTGACTAGTGTGGTATCGGCACACTTTTATTAATACCAAGTACGAGTACACGCTGGGTTCTGAGCCGATACTGAAACTGTTATTGGTATCAGTGCATCCCTAGTTTGTATGTAAATATATTTTAAGTCAATGCTGTAATAAGATGTGGAGAGCCCAGGAAGACAGCAGCTAATGATCTGATAAATAAACTAAACTAATAACTTTTCCTGTTAATGTGTTTAAAAGTTTAATGCGGTAGTTCAGCCTCTGCCTTAACTTTGACAGTCTTTATAAAAACATAATATTCCATTTGAAAACTAAGATATAACTTATTTTTTTAGGTAGAATTTTTATTTGATTTTACTTTTTGGATTTTTTTTACAGTAATTTTCAGAGTCCACGGCTACCAGAATATTATTGTTTTTGTGTTCTTTTCTTTTCCAGTTCAGTGCCTCTGTTGTGTTTTTGGGGGTTAGAAACGTAAATGAATACTTTGAGTGCTTGTAATAAAATGCAGTGGTGTTAACAGCATGTAGAAGAGCTGCATCCGGCTTCATCAGCTGCACTCTGTACGTTGCAGCAGAGCCAGGTGTAATCTAACTACACTGCCTTCCAATCCTTCTGCTTTGTCAGGTGACCTTATCTATCTGCTCCATGAAAAAAGAAAACCTCCATGGTACTAAATGTATTATGCCTTGCATGTATAATGGCATCATATGTGGGCCACACAGCTTTATCCCATCAACCCTTCTCTACCTGAGCAGGCCAGAACAAGGCAACAGTGGGAGAATGTGATTTAATGAATGCCAGAGCTGAGCACTAAGGTGATTTTTGTTCTTGGGGCTTTTAAGGAATATGGATTATGAATGAAGGCGGGATCAGACCTGCTGCGGTTTCAATATGTATGAATCTTTTCATATGAACCAAGCCCACTGCTTTCTGCCCCACAGCAGGTGTGGACCAGGTAGCGCTGCTGACCCCGCTGAAAAGTAGCTGAATGATTCTGTGCTGGGCTGGAAAATATGGGTTTCATTATACTCTTATTCATTGGAGGAACGGTCTTTTCAGGTATTATTACCATGTGAAAGTATTGCTTAATATAAGTTAGGAAATTTGGTTTTTGTTGATTATTTCTATCTGGAGTTGGTGTTGCATTATTGAAAAGCCTGATCAGTCGCTTTGACAACCAGGCAGAACTTGTAAGGATCATGCTTCTGTGGAATACACGTCCCCAAATCCCCTGCAATAAGATCATGCCACTACACACTCTTTTTAGGAATTTCTACATGGATTAAACTACATCCATCCATTTTTTTAACCGCTTAGTCCAATTAAGGGCTGCAGGAAGGCTGGAGTCTATCACAGCAATCACTGGGTGAGAGGCAGGTACACCCCGGACAGGTCGCCAGTCCAGAGCATAGACTGTATATAACAGATGGGCGGAGCCTCTGTGACATCACCCGCAGGTTTCTGAAGAGCTGAATTAAAGCTCGGTGGGCGGTTCCTACCATCACCGACATGGCAGAGACATGCGCGTCGTCTCGCCCGAAAAATACAAATATGGGCAAAGAGGTGGAGCTGAGAGGGGGGCTGTGAGCGTCATGGTGGGTGATTGACATCGAATGAACTCTGAGCTTTCTGTAGCTAAAAGCTAACCGAGCTAACCTGGAGATAACAGGAGCTAACCAGCTAATGGAGGTAAGCGGGCTAAAGCTAAGTCACGTTGTTAACCGGCTAAAATCCGCGGTTGTTCTACGTTCTTCTGGCTTAGAGAGGGAGATCGGGTACCTGTCAACCAAAAGGACACGCCCCTAAATATGTCGAATTTTGAGATTAAATTACTTTTAAACAGGCGAGTTAGAAAAAAAATCACTCCCCCCACAGTTGTCATGAAGGTAAACCTGACCTATTAAACTGACAAGGACAGTAAACATGTTTATTCCTGCTGTAAACATGTTTATACCTGCTGTAAACATGTTTATTCCTGCTGTAAACATGTTTATTTCTGCTGTAAACATGTTTATTTCTGCTGTAAACATGTTTATTCCTGCTGTAAACATGTTTATTTCTGCTGTAAACATATTTATTCCTGCTTTAAACATGTTTATTTCTGTTGTAAACATGTTTGTTCCTGCTGTAAACATGTTTATTTCTGCTGTAAACATGTTTATTTCTTCTGTAAACATGTTTATTTCTGCTGTAAACATGTTGATTCCTGCTGTAAACATGTTTATTTCTGCTGTAAACATGTTTATTCCTGCTTTAAAAATGTTTATTTCTGTTGTAAACATGTTTGTTCCTGCTGTAAACATGTTTATTTCTGCTTTAAACGTGTTTATTTCTGCTGTAAACATGTTTATTTCTGCTGTAAACATGTTTATTCCTGCTGTAAACATGTTTATTTCTGCTGTAAACATATTTATTCCTGCTTTAAACATGTTTATTTCTGTTGTAAACATGTTTGTTCCTGCTGTAAACCTGTTTATTTCTGCTTTAAACATGTTTATTTCTGCTGTAAACGTGTTTATTTCTGCTGTAAACGTGTTTATTTCTTCTGTAAACATGTTTATTTCTGCTGTAAACATGTTGATTCCTGCTGTAAACATGTTTATTTCTGCTGTAAACATGTTTATTCCTGCTTTAAAAATGTTTATTTCTGTTGTAAACATGTTTGTTCCTGCTGTAAACATGTTTATTTCTGCTTTAAACGTGTTTATTTCTGCTGTAAACATGTTTATTTCTGCTGTAAACATGTTGATTCCTGATGTAAACATGTTTATTTCTGCTGTAAACATGTTTATTCCTGCTTTAAACATGTTTATTTCTGTTGTAAACATGTTTGTTCCTGCTGTAAACATGTTTATTTCTGCTTTAAACATGTTTATTTCTGCTGTAAACGTGTTTATTTCTGCTGTAAACATGTTTATTTCTGTTGTAAACATGTTTGTTCCTTCTGTAAACAAGTTTATTTCTGTTGTAAACATGTTTATACCTGCTGTAAACATGTTTATTTCTGCTGTAAACATGTTTATACATGCTGTAAACATGTTTATACCTGCTGTAAACATGTTTATTTCTGCTGTAAACATGTTTATTTCTGCTTTAAACATGTTTATTTCTGTTGTAAACATGTTTGTTCCTGCTGTAAACATGTTTATTCCTGCTGTAAACATGTTTATTTCTGCTGTAAACATGTTTATTCCTGCTGTAAACATGTTTATTCCTGCTGTGAAGTTGGTCTTTTTAACATGGGAGTCTATGGGGAGTCACTCTGTTTTGCAGCCCCTAGTGGATGAAGGGGGAACTGCAGTTTTATGCACTTCCACACAGGCTTCACTTTTAACCACCGGAGGCTCCGTCCATCTTTCATATACGCTTTATGGTCCAGAGAGACAAGAACCATCTTTGGCTGACTCAGTCATTGGGACAGTTCGCATGTCTTTGGACGGAGGGAGGATGCCATGATGTTTGTGTTGTCTTTTTAAGTCCCGCTTTCCTTTTTTTATTTAGTTTTTTTCCCTCTTTAGTTCCCTCATGTCTTGTTTCCCATCTTGCCCACCGTTCGTCAGTTCACCTGGTTTCTATCTAACACAACTATGTCTTGTTCTGTTTGTGTTTGTGTGTATCCTTCCACCATGATGCTCAGCAGGGTGGAGAGATGGGATGCCCGGCTTCTTTCAGCTGATCTTTTAACACATGATTGAAATGTCTGCGGAACAAGATCAGTCTGGTTCAAATCGTCTATAATCTCTTGCTGATAATGGCTCAGTCACGTGTGTTTTGCTGGAACAGATGTGAGCAGGAAAATATGAAGAACAGAAATAAGAAAAGAAGGAAAGTGGTAGAAAGGTTGTTCGGGTCGGGGTTAGAAGTCTACTGAGACAGAAACACATGAAGGAAAACATGTCAGTTTGAGGGATGAAGGGTTCAGATTTAGGCGGATGGAAGCAGAGAATGAGGAGGAGGATGATGGAGGGAATGATGGCACAGAGTCAGAGGAGACCTCCTTTTCATCCATATCTGCTGGACCACATGCACCCCTCAGAGAAGTCCCAGTGGTTTCAGCTTTCACGTGTTGTGAACCTTTTCATGTCGTTCTCCGCCTGGAGTTCAGACCTCTGCACTGACTTTATGAATGCATCGCTGTCTGACCAGCCACGTCGACATTTTCCAGCCATGTATGAACTAAATGAGCCAAGCAGCAAACTCCAGCGGTTAAAAGTAAAACCTAGGCCGAAGTGCATAAAACTGCAGTTCCCCCTTCATCCACTAGGGGCTCCAAAACAGAGCAAATCTCCATAGACTCCCATGTTAAAAAGACCAACTTCACAGCAGAAATAAACATGTTTACAGCAGGAATAAACATGTTTACAGCAGAAATAAACACGTTTACAGCAGAAATAAACATGTTTACAGTAGAAATAAACATGTTTACAGCAAAAATAAACATGTTTACAGTAGAAATAAACATGTTTACAGCAGAAATAAACACGTTTACAGCAGGAATAAACATGTTTACAGCAGAAATAAACACGTTTACAGCAGAAATAAACACGTTTACAGTAGGAATAAACATGTTTACAGCAGGAATAAACATGTTTACAGCAGAAATAAACACG
The DNA here is from genome assembly GCF_933228915.1 of Telmatherina bonti. Classification (NCBI taxonomy): domain Eukaryota; kingdom Metazoa; phylum Chordata; class Actinopteri; order Atheriniformes; family Telmatherinidae; genus Telmatherina; species Telmatherina bonti. The sequence goes on from NC_136611.1 coordinate 34,469,447, forward strand.
TTTACAGCAGAAATAAACTTGTTTACAGCAGAAATAAACATGTTTACAGTAGAAATAAACACGTTTACAGCAGAAATAAACATGTTTACAGCAGAAATAAACACGTTTACAGCAGAAATAAACATGTTTGCAGCAGAAATAAACATGTTTAAAGCAGAAATAAACACGTTTACAGCAGAAATAAACATGTTTAAAGCAGAAATAAACATGTTTACAGCAGGAATAAACATGTTTACAGCAGAAATAAACACGTTTACAGCAGAAATAAACACGTTTACAGTAGGAATAAACATGTTTACAGCAGGAATATACATGTTTACAGCAGACATAAACATGTTTAAAGCAGGAATAAACATGTTTACAGCAGGAATAAACATGTTTACAGCAGAAATAAACATGTTTACTGTCCTTGTCGGTTTATAGGTCAGGTTTACCTTCATGACAACTGTGGGGGGAGTGAATTTTTTTTCTAACTCGCCCGTTTAAAAGTAATTTAATCTCGGCATATTTAGGGGCGTGTCCTGTTGATTGACAGGACTCGATTTCAAGTCAGAAGAACGTAGAACAACCGCGGTTTTTAGCCGGTTAACAACGTGACTTAGCTTTAGCCCACTTACCTCCGTTAGCTGGTTAGCTCCTGTTATCTCCACGTTAGCTCGGTTAGCTCTTAGCTACAGAAAGCTTGGAGTTCGCTCGATGTCTATCATCCACCATGACGCTCACAGCCCCCCTCTCAGCTCCACCTCTTTGCCCATATTTGTATTTTTTCGGGCGAGACGACACACATGTCTCTGCCACGAGGGTGACGGTAGGAACCGCCCACCGAGCTTTAATTCAGCTCTTCAGAAACCTACGGGTGACGTCACGGAGGCTCCGCCCATCTGTTATATACAGTCTATGGCTAAAACATGGGAACATCATGACACGGATGCGTTGAGGAACATCTGGATAAAACCAAACTGTGCGTCTACATGACGACTGCTTATCCCTCTGCAGCAGCATCACTTCAGAGTCAGAAGTGTGTAAACTGCATGAGATGAACATGCGTGGGTGTGGAAGATCCTCACAGTTGTGTGTGTGTGTGTGTGTGTGTGTGTGTGTGTGTGTGTGTGTGTGTGTGTGTGTGTGTGTGGATGTTGTGTGCATATCTATTTGTGGGCCGGGGGATCCTTTCCTGCAGGTCTAATTACTTTAATGAGGGATGTCTCCATCTCTATCAACGCTACCCAAGGGTGCACATTAACATTCCCCCCACATAGTCACACACACTAACACTCACAATTAACCACAGATTCATCAGCAGAGTAAATAGCATCTCTTGCCATGTGAAACTTCTCTCCCAGCCTTCCCTCTAACGGAAAACAAGGCCGACCCCAGGAGTCAAGCGATTCAGCCCAGACTGAGGTACGTTAAATTTGTCCTAACTTTCAGCAGGCACTCTGGAGAAAAGTTTTTTATTTCTCATTTAACACATCAGACAATCTGCAACGGAGTCGCTATGAGGCTGCAGAGCTTCCCTCTTCCAATTTAAGATCCAGGAAACCGTCTGACAGCTGGGAATCTAATGATGTTTCTGTTGTGACCCCCCACTTTAACGCATGCTGTGTGTGTGTGTGTCAGTGTGACTGAGTGTGTGTTGCGCTTCAGAAACCAGAGTAGTGTTACTAAGATACGGTGAGCTGCAGCTTTATTCATGAGAAAGCTGAAAGAGTCAGAAAGGTTTTATCTAAAAAATGATGAGGAAAGCCTGAAGATGTGGAGTAAACATGGACGTTCTCGCTCTGCGTGTGAAGGGTAGTGGCAGCAGCAGCAGCAGCTCGTGGCTGCCCTCTGGTGGTCCAGGCTGCAAACTGCAGCAGGGAAGCACACATGACATCATTTCTGTCTTTCCTCTGACGGATGTGTTTCCTGCCAGGAACCAGAGAAAGACGTGTCTTTCAGGTGTTTTCTGCTCCAGGTTTTCATCATTCAGCTCCTTCTGCTTTATTATTAACTGATGTTTCAGCCATTTATGAGCATCAGAATGTATTATGATGAAAAAAAACAGAAAAGTGTGACGATTGACATGATTATTGTTTACTAAAGTTGCACATTAACTTATTTTTATTTAACCTTTTCATGCAGTTTTTCCCTCATTGAGACGCGTGCGACTAGATGTCTCTGCAGGGATTCCAACACACAACATGCTCAGACAGGATGCTCATAAAGATCAGCTCACCTTCTGTCTATATCGTCCCATAAATTAATAAAAAACAATCCCACAAATTTACACATAAACAGGCTCATGCAGTTTTCTGCCGGCATTACGTCCCCGCTGTTGCTGCGGCAACGGTGTTGCTTCCGGTCTGGATGTGTTTAGGAGGAGCAAATGTCTGCTCCTTCGTGGTAAAGTAGCTGCTCTGCATGGTTTCTCCATGTTTACGGTGGAAAACCCGGGGTTCAGTTGCCATGGCAACAGCCAGCTTGGTGATGCTGCTCGTCAGGATCTGGCCAAGTCAACCTGGGAAATGCTGGGTGTGTGGTACAGACGTCTGGCATGTGTTTCTGGAGTGTAAAATGGTCACACTGGTGATGGTCTCCTGATTTAACCTTTTCATTCAGAATCTGTCTGAGTCTGAACATAAAACCCTTTCAGGTCCTGGTCTTCCATCTGGTGGAGGGAAATCTGCAGTGACATTCATGAGCTTCTTCCTTCCTGAGCATCTGAAGCAGCTGTTTGGATGTAAAAACCAAACTAAGTGTTTGTTACAACTCTACTGTTTCCCTGTCGTTACATTATTATCAACGTCTTCTTTTTAACATCTTAGCCATTTACTAAAAAACATTTATTACGTTTATTCTTGTCCAAAACAAACAGAAAAACATGAAAAAAAATATCATTTTTCTCTGGTCTTTTTGTTGGTGTGAATGTTAAAGCTTTTAAATAAAGGTCACTTGAAGACCTGACAGTCATGTTTGTCAGCAGGTTTGTGCAGAGGAGGAGGCTGGAGAACATGCTCCATCATGGCCTAGATATGTGGTAAAACGTGGTTTAGTCCTGGGAGAACAATCCCGTCATCATCAGCAGGTGAGAGGCAGGTGCATCCTGGACAGATCGCCAGTCCATCACACAGAGACCAACAAACCACTAACACTCACTTCACATGACCAGTGCAGCTAACGAGCACGTCTTCTGATGGTGGGAGAGAAACCAGACATACAGGAGGAGAACATGCAAACAGAAAGCTGCTGTTTGAACCAGAAGCTGCTGTTCTGGTCTGTTCAGCCGTAAACCACGCAGCAGCACTGAGATGTGTTGCATATCAGCCTCAAAAACAACATAAAAACATCAAATTTAATCAGAATAAAACACGATGCTTTTATGCCGGCAGAGAGCTGTGGAACTATCCATATGGCCATAAAATATTTTATTATTAAAAGTGAATTAAAACGTCTGAAACGGGGACTGAACGAGGTTTCGCTTCAGATGCTGCGAGTTGGATAAAAAAATAAACCTTTTATATCGTTTATACGTCTGCAGTTTCGCTTCGTGTTTTATTTCTGCCTTTAGCATCTTTATTATTATCATTTTTATTTTCCTTACAGCATCTTTCCTCCGGTTCCCACACTGCTCGGTAAACAGACAATTTCTGACAGGCTGTTACTGAATGTCCTTGTTTTTACATCCAGCCAGTCAGCAGGTTAAATTACTGGACCGAATTATGAAGCACAAACTTCCTGCTCATATGAAGACGTGGTTTAATTTCAGCCTGGTGTGTGTGTGTGTGTGTGTGTGTATCGGTACCAACGTGAAACACTGACCTGGTTCTTTAATGCCTCATTAAATGTTTGGTAAACATCTGAAAAAACTGGTTAAATGTCACTTTTTTAAAAGAAAAATTCCTACAAACCAGCAGTAAAATGAGGCCTGTTGGCCTCGACATGCCTGACTGGTGGCAGCGCTTCCTGGAGACGGGACATAATGGCCTCAGAAACCCATCTGCTGAGAGCAAAACGCAAAGTAGAGCACCAAACATCAGCTGGAACGCAGCCTTTGTGGGGCTCTTTGCACGGAGAGCCCACCTGGCTAAATGAACAGGTTGCCTGTCGGCCGCCGTACGACGCTGCTGTCAGGACTGACAAGCCTCAGAAACACACACCTCTAATCTCACCCCCCTTTACTCTCCTCTTCAACCGTAACACACAGAAAAAATGACACCCTGCGCAAATATTAAACATCTTCCAAGGCCTCTTCCAACATCTTCCTTTCTGCCCCGCTGTTCCCACCCCCCCTCTGCTCTCCCATCTCTCCTCACAAGCCCTGGCAGCCGGATCATCTCCGTCTCTTAGTGTCAATTAAAAGTGAAATATCTGCATTTGTCAACATATCATTTGTGCTGGGCCCGTGACGCACCACTGATTTGTCGGCCCGTTCCTGACACCGGGGAGGGAATGCGGAGGCGGCAGTCTCCCTCATTAGACCTGGAGCTGGCACCATGATGGCTGACACCGCCGGGAGGCTTCGCTCCCCACCGACATGATACTAACCCAGGAACAGGCCTCGTCTGTCAGCCTTGTCACTTGCCAGCCAGGCATCCAGTCACAGCGAGCGAGGGGCAGATGGGTGGAGGAGGAGGCGGGGGAGGGTGCAGGATGCTCGGAGAGCCAGGGAGGCTGGAATGAAGTTTATTTGTAAAGCACATTGTCAGTCCGCTGCGTCTCATCCCGTTTCCAAGCGGCTGACTGAAGGAGAGCTGACAGCTCATAACAACCTTCATCATCCAGTCAGACCGAGGCTAAAGTCCTCCAGCGCATGAGATGATACCGGAGTTTAGGGATGAAACGAGGCTGAACAGGAAAAACTCAAAGCTGTGGCGGTTTTTAGACAAATCAGGAAGAAGCAGATTAAACATGTGGATTCTGCTCCATGTTCTGTACTTCAGGGTCAGAAAATCTTCATGTCGTCAACCCGCCGAGTCCTGTCTCCCCCTGCAGGCTGGTACATGGCAGCCGTGATGAAATGATGCAACACGAGGCTGCAGAGAGATGAATGTGCTGCTGGTGAGGAGCGAATGAAGATGGCCTTCAGGCTGAAACACCGATGAAGCCTTCAGTTGCTCTAAATGCCTCTCGGATCATACAGCCCGATGTGAACCAGAGCACAAGCAGGTTTGGTCCAGACCAGGTCCCCAAAGTTCAGCACAATCCGGGGCCATCTGTCTTTTAAGTCTCCCAGATGATGGAAGTCAAGATTTATGAGTCAGTTCAACCTAATTTCACCAGAATGTGATTTCTATCATAGTTTCTGTCCGCTGTAGCTTTACAACCTCAGATCTGACTGGTAGTTCTCCATCTTCACCAACATGGAAACCAAGGTTTACCTTTCTAAGGACACTGTTTTAACCCTTGATTGCCTGTGTTGTATCATCCCATGTTGGTCTTTACTCTGGAAAGCCGACTGGTTGCGTCTACTACTGATGAAACGCTGCAGAAACAAAGTCGAGTTGAGACTGCAGCCTCCAGCAGCCGCAACACATCGCTGGCTCGTCTTTTCATGACGTTACTCTGCAGTAAAAGTCATGTTTAAAGGCAGAGTATCTAAGATTTCAAGGCGATTCTTTCCACCACCTGGTGGCAAACACCAGGTCATGAGCAAAACCACAAAACTGCTACCTCCACAAACCACCGCAGGTTGGCAGTAATGAGCAAAACTCAGCCCTCACCCCTCCTCCTTGCCAGCTCCAATGAGGGCAGGAATCGCCTGTGAGCTGTAGCTCAGAGCCGCTCTGCAATAAATGGGCTTATACTCCCCCTACTGGTGGAAAAGAAGTACTTTTTTTTTACTGGTCAGAAAACATTCAAGAAGGGTCTTTGTCATTAATTAAACCTGTAATTTAATTACGCATCAAATATGGACAGACTGGAACCTACATGTTTAAATAACTATCTAATTATGATTGTAGTTATTTTTATTTTGAAAATATTGAAAATCTTACATACTCTACCTTTAAAGTCTTTTTCTCCTCGGTGAGACTTCCTGACTACGGAAGCCCAGAGCGGTCGCATGTCTTTTCTTTTAGCACGATCATCTCGTTGTCACGGGAAAAAAACAATGTTGTTACGTCGTGATAACATCATAATTATCCCGGGGGAGGGGAGGCAAAAATGAGCGCTCTGGGCTTCCATACCTGACTTTGTGGTTCTACCTTTTACTTTTCTAAAGTTTGGATCCTGGAGGATTTCCTCTGTAATCATTACAAAGAGCTGAAAGCTGTTTAAGTGTTTGCAGACGCCAAACAGTCGCTGCATTTCACTGCATATCACACCACAGAAACCAAAGATGGAGATGTTGATTTATCAGCATGACGGTTAACCATGACGGACCTTTTAACCCCAAACATGGGATTAAAGTCCGAATTTTATTCAGTTACAAGACAGAGGGACGTAGTCAGCAGACAGACAGTCCTGCAGTTCCACCAGTTCCTGCGTCTCTGTAGGAGCAACCAGTTCCACAGCCTGATATCTGTCCATGTTCATGTGAGAGACAGATACTATAAACAGAAGGATGTGAAAGAAGCATTTCATGAGGTAATCAGATTACATGTCCACCTGGAGCCTGGTTGGACTGTCGCTGTCATCACATCCAGTATGAATGCAGTGTGAATCTTTTTCTGCCATGTCATCAAGCTGCTTGTCAGGAAGTTCCCTACGGAGCCGTCCTGCAGCGTGGCTTCAGGCTGCTTCACCCAGACCGGAGAAGGAAAGCAGAACCGACAGCTGTCAGCAGCTGGCTTGGAGCTGATTGTGTCCAGAGATCATCCTCTTTCAGATGAAACAGTTTCTAATGTCGGTGACTTCTGCAGAGATCTGGCGCTGAGATGGTAAAAAGGTGCATAAACGACCTTCTGCAGACGCCCCCCCAAAACGACTGCTGAACTGTTTCCAGATGTTCTTTCCTGCTTTCTTTAACTGGCTTTAACCTGGATACCTGCAGGTTCATCCATTCATTCATTCATTTTCTAAACCGCTTATTCCAATTCAGGGTCGTGGGGAAGCGGGAGCCTATCCCAGCTGGCTCTGGGCGACAGGAAGGGTACACCCTGGACAGCTCTCCAGTCCATCGCAGGGACCTGCAGGTTCAATTAAATTAAATTAAATTAAATTAAATTAAATTAAATTAAATTAAATTAAATTAAATTAAATTAAATTAAATTAAATTGCAGAAAGATGCAAGCCTCACACACGTGTGGAATAAAACATCCAGAGAAATTTATTTGAATTGTAGAATAATTAAAAAATAGAATAAAGTTTAAAAATAGACATAAACAAAATATTTAAAGTAAAAAAAAAAAAAAAAAGTTATACAAATTGTGTTTTTATAACAAATTGTATAAATTATGTTTTTATTCATACAAATATGAAAAATATTTTACATTTAATTGAAAATCATTTAAATAGATGAAAAATAAAATGTATTAAACAACATGATAAAAATGTGTTCTGTGTTTGATAAAGTAGTTATGTTAATCTCATAAAAAAGATTAAAATAAATAAATAAATAAATAAAATGGTTTTGGTAACATTTACAATTATAACTGAATGGAAATATTTTTCTTTTCTCTATTTTTAGCAGAAATTAGTGATAGTAGAAGGATCAGTGGTAGTTGCAGCAGGAGGATTAATAGTTGTGAAAGTTTGTGTAAATTATTTGGAAATAAAATCTGCAGCAGCTGATGAAGAAATGAAAACAGATGCTTTTATTTTGAAGGCTGGAAACTTCAGCAGGTTTTAAACTAATCAGCATCCATTGTTTGTTCTGGAACATTTTTCCTTCAGTCACAGCACGATGAAAACGTTCCAGCCCAGTTTCACTTCAGCCCCCCCCCCCCCCACACACACACACACACACACAGTGTGGAGGATCAGGGAGGATGAGGAGCGCCGTGTTTGTCCTGCATGGCCGCCGTCATTAGCAGGAGAAGCGCTGAGCATCAGCAGCCGCTGCAGATGGGAGTCGGTCTGAGACCCAGAGGAATGCAGCAGAGAGGCGGGGGATGGGGGAGCGCGCGACTGCAGGGTGGAAAATAAGACATGAAGCTTTCAGCAGGTCATTTCTGCTCTTTTCACCTCATTCATGTTCCCAGCGTACATGAGATGACCCGGTTCCAGGTGGGGGTCTGGGGGGGGGGTTGTCCTGCTGGGAGCCTTCATTCTGACTGGTTTCTTCCACCATCACCTCTGTCACCTGTTCACCTGTCGGCCCCTCTCCACCTGCTGCTGGGCTGCCCACACACTCCCTCCACACCTCCCATCTGAGAATCCTCCCTGCAGAGCTGAAACCCCCCCGGTTGGGTTTTACGTCCTGCACATGAAGGTTTCAGCGGACATTTGACCTTTGGTATTTCTGTTTGTGAGATTTAATGACGTGAGAAGATCTGATGCGTCGGATCAGGTTGAAACGTTGAAACGTCTTTCTCACATGGAAAGAACCAAACAGATCCTGGAACTGGAAACGTTAACGGGACGGAGCTGGCGTCTTCTTCCATGGCAGCCATCAGGGTGTTGGCAGGATTCCTGCGGAGAAACACCACTTTCCCGTCACATCTGCGCTTCGCCTCCGCGCACCTCGTCACCCCCGGCCACCTGTCCAGGGTGGACCTGCACCTCGCCTGCTAACGGCTGGATGGACTCCCGGTTGCTTTGGATGCTTCAGCCGGGAAATGCAACAGGACATGCAAAGCATCCAAAGACAGAGAAAAGCGACAGAACAAGATTCCCTTTCCTGTAGGGAGCTCAGAGAAGAGACAGGATGCAGGACAGAGGAATCAGGCGTTTCTCAGGTGACAAATCTGCCAAAGTTTGCTGATTCTTTTTACTGTAAAAGAGGAAACCAGTAAAAACTGCCGTTTTGTTTCTCATTTTGTCGTTTTATTTTCACTTGAACACACATAAAGACACATTTCATACCTACAACTTAAAGTCAGACGCCGTTATTTACACAAACATCAGCTAGGACTGAAAATGTACATCTTACATCACAAACAAACATCCTCCCATAAACAAAGGTTTCCAGCAGAGGAAGGTTGTAAGAACAGTGGCAGCGACGTCTGGATCTCAGACAGTTCCACGTCTCTGTGCATCTAAAACACATCTCATCCTGCAGAGCGTCGCCGGAGTGCTCCACCGGGCATCGTACTACCCATCCTGCACAGCGCGGCATCACTGTCGCTCTGCAGCATCCACGTTCACTGGACGCCAAGATGACGTTCGCTACATTCAGAGGAAGCTCTGGACTTTTCCTTCGCAGGCTTTGACACGTCCGACATGAACAACAACAAAACAACAACAGGAGACTCAGGGATGCAGCAGAACACGAAGGCACATTCCACCGTCTCATCGTGCAGCAACCGTCCCAAAGGACACGTCCTGGGAATACCGAAGGCTAGAAATCTGATCAGCAGGAGCGATGAAGCCATACTGGGTGATAAAATCTTTTAGTTTTCTTTCCAGTTTCAGCCATTTCAGTCAGAAATAAAACTTTCTGGGACTTTCTGTGTCGTCGCTGAGAAAAGGCGTCAGTTCACCATGGCATCAAACCATTTTCTATGATTCATAGGTTTAAACCTCATAAAACATCCTTCACAGCCAGAAGGATGTTAAACATCTGGAAAACTGGCTTTTTTTCATCCCAATTAAAAAAAAAAGAAACAAGTTGAAATCTGTTCATTGGACATAGAATAATGTGGACAACAGTCAGAGCAACAAGGAAGAAATGTCTGGAGGATTATTTCTTTTGTTGTAACCACGCTTCTTTATTCCTCGTTTAGATGAAGCTCTAACAGGAACATGGATTGGTGGGATGAGCAGCAGAGTTGGGCATGTGGCTGAGGCGCCTGATTGGTGTGTGATTAGCAGCGACTGGAACCTGGACGTGAGGAGCAATGCCATGTTGGGTGATGGGTCCAGATTCTGCCCACAGCCGTCAGATTGCAGGTTGATGTGGAGACGATGTGGAGATCAGTGACGGTGTAACAGTGTGTGGTGGTGTTAGCAACCAATCAGCACTGGCTGCAGAATTTCATCTCTTTCCTCTCCAGTCATAACAAATGTTGCAACTGGAGTGGAAAGAGATGAAATTCCCTCCAAGACGGCAATGCTGGCCCCTACACAGCGAGGTCCTACAGAGACCACCCCCAGAGGACGGAGTCCTGACGTCTACCCCACCAAACCCTTCTGGGATCAGTTTGGTGTGAATGACAGGCGACACCAGGAGATGAGCAGCAGGATGTTCAGGACTTTCCCCTCATACTGAGGTCCAGTTCTGCAAACCAACAAACCAAACAGGAGTCAACATTTCCGCTCTGCAGCTCGTCCCACAGAGGCCTTTTCCTGACCAGTCTGGCTCCATTTGCAGGGAAGGAAGTGGAAACAATCCACCAAACACCAACTGGTTTAAATACCTCTGCTCACACGTCTTCAGGTACGTGCAGCTTGTGAGCGACACCGAGTCGGTTCCAGTTCTGTCCGGGAGTCAACAACAAATGTTGCTCTGTCCGTGATGAGCTGCGACTTCCCCTTCACACACAGACATGACCGTGCCCATCAGCACTGAGACGATGAGCCCCCGCTGTGAGCTGGGACAGCACCGGGTTGGGAGGTTTGGTTTGGTAAGTAGCACCGTGAGCGTTAAAAGGCAGGTGTGTGTCTGACTTCTGGGTGTAGAAATGAGGACAGTAGCTTCAGACTTTTAGAAATAATCTTTCCAATTAATGCAACATGATTACCAACAGCAAAGGCAACCTGATCAGAAGGTGTGAAGCGTGACCCCGAACCCGGAGACATCTGAAAACCCCTCAAGGCTGCAGTGGAAGCCTGAAGATGAAGGAGATGATGTGTGCATGTGGAGCGCCTGTAGTCTGTTATGTCTAATAACCATCACTAGCACATGGATGTGGAGCCGGTTGGTCGAAACTTCACATCTCCTGGTTTCCAGCTCGCTCCGACAGAGAAAGTGCACAGAAAGGTTGAGAAAAACTCCCTTTTTTTTTTTTTCCATTCAGGAAACAATTCGTCTTCCCAAAAGCTGTCGGTGCGTCGCAGCAACGAGATTCCACAGTTAAATAAAAACATCTCCACAAAACAAACAAAAGACAAAAATACAGTGACGTGGACTTCTGCATATTTACATGACATGAAGGTAAAGGTGTGGGGGGGGGGGGGGGGTTCTGGGTGTTTGGGTCAGCCTGTTGGGTCATCCAGTGCACACTGACCGTTTCATACAGCAGTTAGTTTTAGACTCCAGCGCAGGCTACAGGGACATCTGTCCACATCAACATTTTCACACAAAGTCTTCGTCCTCGTCGTTGGAGGCAGCGTCCAACAGACCAAAATGTTTGACTCAGCAAAACCAGGAAAAACCACCCAGAAACGTTCAGCTTACAATGTGACTGCGGAGGAAAATAAGGTCTGCTGAGGAGATGAAGAGAGGAAAACATCACCCTCCATCAAACCTCGCCAAACGTCCAGGAACGTCAGAGGGCTGCTGGTGGCGCCGCCCTGCGCTGATGTTTTCCTTTAATCCCTCGCTGTGACTGGTTTCAACCTGAAGAGCAGCAGCGGTGGGACGTGACTCAAAGTGAGACTGAAACCCTTCAGAACATGTTCAAAAGGAACATCGTAACGTTTCCAGAAGAACATGCTTCTGGATTGTCATCACGGTCAGTGATCGTTCTGTCGCCAACTGGCTCCATTTTTATCACATGTAGTTTGGCGAGTTAAACCACATTACGGGCGTTACCATAGCAACATGTTAATCAACCGGTTCAGATCAGCTGCTTTTGACAGGTGAATGACAGAAACAAGCTGTAGCCTGACAGCGGTTGTTTGGCATAAAAGCTACAGGCATGCCAACATTAAATAGTTCCTAATCTTCAGCATGTTTAGCAAGTTTCATTTAAAAAAAAAAGAAATAAAGACTTTTTATAGAATGTTTACTACGTTGGGACCGTGGTATGAGCGGCTGAAACAACTCGGATCCGTGCATTACACGTGTTCCAGCCGATGTGCATTATAACCGTGTAACGCACGGCTCCTCCTTCTTTAATCCGTACGTAGATTTTAGCTTTTCTGAATGAAATGACCTGATTTATTGCTGAGTGTAAAAGCTTTGCTATGTGAACCAGTGCTGGGCTGGGACTGATGAAACACTCCTCTTTGTTTCTTAGACAAGGTTTTGACCCATTTCACAGTTTTTCCTTAAAACGCCTCTTTTCTGGGGGTTTACAAGCCTCTCTCTGCCTCCGGTCTTCCACCTCCCTCCTGTGAGGGTTCAACATCAGCAGCTATTCCAGGCAGCAGACCGGTTGTTTAACTTGTCTCTTGTCTGTGGGCAGGGAGGGAAAAGCAGCGTGATGCTGCAGAACACATGTCCTCTCTGTGTGTAATATGCATCCTTTGGATGTAAGACTACGAGGCGGGGGCTTTGGGCCTCATATCAGCCTCTCCTCTGGAGGCACTTTGAGGACGCTGCCCATCTCCAGTCTGGCACCGGCCACTTCCTGCGAGCTGGGGCTGTACGTGCCCTCTGACTGACGCCTCTTTCGCGCTGTCATGATGAGGAAAAAGATGACCAGGATGGCCAGTAACACACACAGCGTGGTGAGCGGGATGGTCACCGCCAGCCAGGGAATTTGCTCCACCTGTTCTTCTTTCTGTAAGAAGACACGAGAAGGTCATGTGTCCGTTAGCTTCATCCAACCGTTAGCGCCACACAAAGGATGTTTAACTTCATTAAATTTCTTTTCTTTCTGAGTTGTAAACAATGAAATCGCTCGTTTTCATCATGTTTAACAGGTTGTGAACAATTAGTTTAGGTTGTGTGTCTTTTCTTAAAGGTGAGTGTGTCAGACTTACTGACATCTAGTGGTAAAGATGGTCATTCATTCTAGCGGGTTGTATTTCCGCGGCGAGGACGGTGCTACAGGTAACTACCGTGGTCAGACGAGACCTGACGAGTCGTCAGAGGCTATAAAAGCAGCGAAGCCAAGACGGGCAAGTTTGTTGAAGCGACGGACGCAAGGACAGAAGATCTCACCGTGTTTGCTCTATCATTACGAAATCCAATGTGCTGTAGGCTGTCACTCTATTTCAAATCTATTCCTTCCTATTGTTCACTTTGACCTCTGCAGGCACCTGCTCCTCCCTGTAGCTTCTGCTATGTTGTTGTTCCAACAACTGTCTGTTGTTGTGCAATGACAAAAGCTTTTAACTTAATCTTGCATGTAGTGAAGGTCTGAAAGGCACCTATGCACACAATGTATCCTCCTTTTTCTTCTTCTTCTCCGTCTTCCTATTATTATCATTATTATGAGGAAATGTGGGAAACACACCTAGAAGTCCTTGTTCCGTGTGTCTCTGAGTGAAACAAATCCAAACTCTAAAGATGATTTATGAAATGATTGTCATTGAACCTCCAGTTCTGCTTCATTTTAATCAAAGTGAAACAACTTGCAGGCTGCAAGACATGATGCTTCATCCAGACCTGTTAAGTATGGATGAAGCTTGGCCGTTTTTTACCCATCGTTCCCACTTTGTTACTTTCCTGTAATACTGCCAGATTATCTTCCTCCCACTGCGACCCCCTCGGCGGCTGCCAGAGAATTTGACTTGTTTTAGCAAATTCCTACCTTGGCTTCATCAGCCTGTCCAGGTTTGGTAAAGATTAGCTTATTGCAAAATGAAACACAGAGGCTGTTAGACGAAGTTTCTGAGCGCCATGCGGTACCTCAGGACCACAGTCCCTTACTTCCAGACGGGTTGCACTGACATACAGCAGGAGTGGAATGAGCCCATTGTGTGCATGTGTACCATCTTCTTCTATGGTTTTTGTGAGGGTGGTTCCTATCCCAAACGGTGCTCTAACTCCTGTCAAACTGCAGGTTTAATTCTCAGCGCAGAGTTGTTTGTCCATAGACACCGTAATAAAAGCGCTGGCGCCAGTGGCGGCTGGTGATAAAAAGTTTTGCTGTTATTTTTCTTTGTTTTGTTTGTGTACCAAACTGGGGTTAAACATAAACAACACCAGTTGGTCGGGTCAAAACTTTTTTAATCTCCGTTTCTTCAAGACAAAGGCGTGTGAAAGGATTTCCTTTTAAAGAAATGACTGAATTTTCTTTTATATTTCCATCTTCTGTACAGGTGTGTCCACTTGCATCGATGTGTCCCACCTCCTCTGCTGCGTGCCGTTACATTTGCCCTTGCACAGTTCCACATCGGTGGTGTGATTTTTAATGACAGGTGTCATATCAACATCATTGGACAATAGAGAAGCTAGGTTAATGCTGATTGGCCAGGGGTGCAGAGATCTTGACAAAGCCAATGACAGAGAAGCCTCAAGTCACGTGTTTGCCAAAGGTTTTATCTCTCAGCTACACGCCCATTTGTCCGGCGCCCCTCGCCATTGAAAGGTATTTATTCATACAGAAAGAGAATAAACAAATAGACCAAGTTCTCAATAAATCTCAGCAGACTACATACCAAACGATTTGAATAATTTATGTTTAGTAGTGGAAGCAGATGTTATGATGGGGTGGCGCCCTGTAGTAACAAACCGCCACTGGGTGGCGCAAACATGGGAGCATTTCTGAAGTTCAGCTCTGAATCAGTGTGTTTATACACGTGAATCGGGTTGTAGTTACATCCCGTTACATCCCATTAGGCTCTGACATTTACGGCTGCGGTCCAAACAGGTTCAACCAAAGTTTCAGCTGATAAATAAAGACAGGAATTAGCGTTCAACGTGACGTCACCATTTCATGTTTAACTTCATTTGGTTGTAGTAATGCTGTGACTTTTGTCTGATTTCCTTTTAAACTTTAAAAGCCTTTAAAAGCAGATAAACCAGAACTCCCACAGCAAAACATTTATGGACAGAAAGAAGATCAGTCGTCTTCACTCACGTCCATTCAGTCGGACTGAGCCTCTGCGGACCTGTCAGGGAGAATGACATAAACTGTCCCACTGCGGGTGTGGAAGCTTGGAGGGATTTACCCAAGAAGACGCAAAGCTTTTAATGCCGCTCTTAGAGACGGACCAACGTTGGAACACCTGTGTTGGGGGAGTTTAGAGCCTTTACTGTTGCTTCTGTAGTCAATGGCAACCACGTGCAGTTGGACATTTTGACCATTGACCTCATCTGCGTTCTGTGTTGCAGAGGAACCACTTACATTACTCTCGCACCGTTTGCCACTATAGCCGGTGGCACACACACACTGGAAGTGGTTCAGGCGGTCCAGACAGGTGGCGCCATTGAGGCAAGGATTGGACTCGCACTCGTTTATTTCTGTCTCGCACCTGCAACACATCAGAGGGTTTTATCACAACTCTGACTGACAGACACACTGCTGCTCTGGTCTGCTTGGACGTGCGTTTCCTGAGCAGGTGTGTGTTCAGACAGGTACAAAGTGTGTCTCTCACCTGGCTCCTGTGTATCCCGGCTTACAGGTGCAGTTTCCGCCGGAGGGGCCGCCGATACAAACCCCTCCATTCAGACACTCTGTGTTTGCATCACACGCTACAGGGGGGAAACGCCACCTGTTGGACAGAAAAACACAAAGATTTTCTTACGGAAAAATCCACCTACTGCTTTTTTTTATTTACCTCTCTGTCTGATAAAGCATCAAAAATGCTCCAATGTGAGCCAAAAGCATTTTCCTTTAACAAATATCTTTGAATAAATACTGTTTAGATGTATAAATGGAAAAAGCAGCAATAAAAAGCTGAAATGATCAAAAGAATTGAGTTTTTAAATTAATATCCTAGTTTTCTTTTAATCACTTAATGTTACACTAAATTAATCACAAATAAGCTCATCAACACAACAAATGTAGAAGAAAAAGATCTAAACATACTATATGTCTTATTTTATTTCACTACGTCAGAGTTTTTATTTTTATCACTGATGGTCTTAATATTATTTATTATTATTATCATCAGTTTTTCCATATTTACCGTTGTGTTTACCTAAAGGGATCGCCACAGCGAATCAGCACACAGGTGGACTGGCACGTTTTACACACCTTCTGCTGTTACCCTAAGAAAACATTCATGTCCCAACGGGGGTCTGCAGCGTAGAGCAGGATTCGAACCACCGACCGTATGGTACAAAACTCCACTACCTGAGTTTGTGTGCCGTTTCAGATTCATTGTGAAGATTTATCAAAGCGAATCCACAGCTAAGTTGTTCCGCATTGCCGTGGTCATGTGACCAGCAAGTCTTTAATTACAGGGTTGTTTTTATATAAACAAAAGCAATAAAAAGCTGTTTTTTCTAACCGTGTCGCAGTCCGTCTGTCTGTCCCTCGGTCCTTTAAAGTCTTTGTCCTTGATGGAAACTAGGAGTGAATGCACACACACACACACCCACACACAGATATGATGTCGTATCTACGACGTTCTGTGCTTAAGGCGACTTATCAGCCTTGTATCATCCAGCTCTGGATGAGACGCAGTGTCCTCCCCGTCTTGTCCTGTTCAGACACGTATTGTCCCGTCTCTGAACCGTTTTATATCATCCTGTAACAACAGTCGTGAAGATTGCAGTGGAGCTGTAACTCTGCTCAGCCTCTCAGCCCAGTAAAGCCAGATCCATCTCATTTGATCCATTTTGTATGACTTTATGCTAGAAACTTTGCTCAAACTCCTGTTGTAAACAATCTGATACTTGTCTTCTGTTCCCCAGTAGATAGTAGGAAGGAGAGGATTACACCAGTTTTTACCAGTCACATGGTGATAAATGCTAAAAATACCAACAAGAAATAGTTAAATTAGTTTTTCAAATGATCATAAAGGACCAAGTAAAGACTTCAGATATGAAAATGGGAATTTTAACCCCAGTTTTTCATGGTTGGGCTTTAAAGGGTTAACCTGAAACCCCAGGACGTGTGCCGAATGTCCATTTTGTTCACCTCACCTGAACCATCTGCTGTGAATCTCATTCATTCATTCATTCTCTGAACCACTTATTCCAATTCAGGGTCGTGGGGAAGCTGGAGCCTATCCCAGCCGGCTTTGGGCGACAGGCAGGGTACACCCTGGACAGCTCGCCAGTCCATCGCAGGGCCACACAGAGAGATGAACAACCACTCACGCTCACACTCACTCCTAGGGGCAATTTAGAGTGACCAATTAACCTAACATGCATGTCTTTGGATGGTGGGAGGAAGCTGGAGTACCTGGAGAGAACCCACGCATACACGGGGAGAACATGCAAACTCCACACAGAAAGGCCACTGACCAAACCAGCCAAGGATCGAACCAGTGACCTTCTTGCTGTGAGGCCACAGTGCTAACCACTGCGCCACCGTGCAGCCCGCTGTGAATCTCTAATTATTCTAATTCTGCTTGATGTGGAAAGAGTCGCAGAGATAAAGTTCATATTTTCTCTGATCTGATGGATGTTTAGAGTCGCATCAGGATGAACAGACTTATATTGACACGTCCTAGCCAACCCTGCGATGGACTGGCGACCTGTCCAGGTGTTCCTGCCTGTTGGGACTGCCTCCATCCTTCATGGAGACAAATCAGCTTAGAAATGTCTCCTGTTGCTGCCTGAGACAGCATGTGTCCTGAAACCACCTTCTTTCCATCCGTTCTGCAAACATAAAGGGTTGTACTCACTGACAGCGCTTGCCGATGTAACCAGGGGGGCATGAACATGTGTGCGTGCCCACAGTTTCCACGCAGACGCCGCCGTTGACGCAGCTGAACTTCAGGCAGTTGTCCACCTCCTCCTGACAGTTTTTGCCTTTATATCCCGGCTCGCAGTCGCACCGGTAGTCCGCCAGCAGGTCTCTGCATGTGCCGTAGACACAGGGAGCTGAGGAGCACTCATTTATTTTCATCTCGCACAACTCCCCCTCCCATCCAGGGCTGCAGCTGCAGTTGAACTGGTTAAACTGGTCCTGGCACACGCCCTGGTTGAGGCAGGGCTGGGAGTCACAAATCGGCGCGCTGTGGCATCCGATTGTTGCCTCATGCCCACCCAGCCTGGAGAAGCGGCTCAGCTGTGGGACGTCTTGTACATTTACGAGGGGCAGGTAGACCCCTCCCACTCTCACCTCTCGCAGACACCCGGTGTACTTCTCCGCCAGCCAGATTAGCGAGCCGTTGAGGAAGTTGAGATTTCCGCCATCTGCCAGGCTGCCACTGGCTCTCTGCCCGTCTACAGTCAGGCGCCATCGGGACAACGACCTGGAGGGGTCGGCCATGCTGATCTGGATGTGGTGCCACCCTCCATCTGCAATGATCCTGTCGCTTGTGAAGGCCAGCAGCTCCGCC
Source organism: Telmatherina bonti (assembly GCF_933228915.1). Taxonomy (NCBI): domain Eukaryota; kingdom Metazoa; phylum Chordata; class Actinopteri; order Atheriniformes; family Telmatherinidae; genus Telmatherina; species Telmatherina bonti. The sequence continues at coordinate 34,487,762 of NC_136611.1, forward strand.
CCAGCCCCGCTGTCCAGCTTCACCAGCAGGCTGGAGTTCAGCAGGCCCAGACAGAAGACCTCAGCTTTCCCAGCAGCCCGTAACAGGATCCCGTTCTCGTCCCGCGTGCGTATGTCCAAGGTGATGTTGGTGACGGGGGTCAGCAGGGAGCCGTTGGCGGCGTACTGCAGAGAGTTGTCCTGGAAGGTGGCTTCGGTCAGACCTGCGGGAGGAGATCATAAGAGCATGGTGACACTTCAGATATACTTATTCTGCAATCATTACTGGCTCTTCCAGACAATGAGACCTTCTCTGCAGGGATGTGAAAACTAACACAGATTTTCATTTCCAACTTAAGTTCCAGCATTCCCTGTTGTCTGTTGTGTTTCTGTCGTCTCCCCCCCCCCCACAGCAGAGGCAGATGGCTGCCTGTCCTTGAGCCGGGTTCTGCCGGAGGTTTCCTTCCTGTTAAAAGGGAGTTTTTTCCTTCCCACTGTCGCCGTGTGCTTGCTCAGGATGGGAGCTTGAGTTGGACCTCCAACTCAATCTGTTGGTTTCCTTATATAAGCTGTCATGAACTGGCTTTCATTATATTTTCTTCTCTGTCTGTAAAGCGTCTTGAGATGGCATTGCCATGATTTGACGCTATATAAATAAAGTTGAATTGAATTGAATTAAACCTCTGGCAAGTGACACTAAACCAGAGAAGAATCCTGACAAATGAGTGCAGAGACAAGAACAGACAGCTGGGTCTGCTTCACGATGACCTTCATCTGGGCTCAATGTCAGCCTCCTCCATCCGGATGGTGACCCAGAAATACCGACAGCAAAATGAATAGCATGAGCAGAAATTAAATCTGTGTTTGCTTGGTTGTCTTACTCCCTTCCTACCAAATGGACTGGCGTCATACGTCGCAGGAAAGCCGGATTATTCACCTTTACAACAGTTTGTATTTTTCTGCTGGTATTCACTCCCGCTCTGAGTTTCTCGCTGGATTGGATGATTTCAGTAATGAGGAATAAACAACACAAGCTGGTCATCTTTACACTACATTCATCGGACGTCAGTATTGAGTGAAACATCCAGTCACAGCCGCTTGGCACCTCCTCCTTATGCTGGTCACAGTGGGATCCCATTCCTCATCACTGGAGGTCGACCAGTGAGTTTGTTGGTCCCTCCGGCACATAAAGCATGTCCAAGCAAGTGTTCAGTTGAAGTCTGGACTCATAGCAGGTCATTTCACCCTTTCCACTACAAAATTCTGGAGGTTCTCTGACAATCCTGCCTCTGTGAATGTTTTCATCCTGATGGATGGAGCTCAACCCCAGATTCCACGCGATCGCCGCTGGCTCCAGGACGCTGCCTCTCCATCAGCTGCCAGTCTTATAGATCTGCGCCTGACACACACCTGGCAGCACTCGGAGCTCAGTACAAGATAGAACAACATCAGGCCAAACCTGGAGGAGGTGTGTGTGTGTGTGTGTGTGTGTGTGCGTGTGTGTGTGTGTGTGTGTGTTTGTTGGGGGGGGACTAGCAGCAAATTTAGCTTTGTTGCTCATTCCACGGAATTATGATACTTTCAAGCTATTACACATCCTAAAAGTGACGAATCTGGCTTTCCAACAATGGTGGTGGGACTTTAACGTGTTCGTTATGATTACTTAATTCCAAAATAATTAACACTTTGAATTGTGGAACTTTTGCCGCTGTACATTTACCTGCTACACTGTCGATTATTGGTTTTAGTCATCCACTTAAGAAAAAAGTGTTGCATTTTGAGGCAAATGTTATGCGATTTAATTAGATTCTTTTTTTAAATGAGCCCCCCACCCCCTAAATCCAACACCAGTTGGTATAATTATATAAATAAATGTAAAAATATAGAATTAACCAGGACAAAATAATCCAACAAACACAAATGTCCTTTTTGTTGTAAATGACAACTTGAGTCCTGAAAGACAGCAGGAAGAGTAAAGATCCAGGAAAGCGACCAGTGAGGATCCACCAGTGTTTCACCCCCAGTCCGTCCTGCATACCAGTAACGTAGTTTATTAAAAGGGTCTTAATCCTGATTAAAAATGTAAAACACAAACAAACAAACTTGGGGCAGCCATCTTGGCGCGGCCTGCTCGATAAAAACGTTGAACTCACATTCATATCCATCATGGAGATCCACACAGACCACGCCGTCATAGCAAGGCTTGTCTCTGCACCACAGACGCGTCTCACACAGACGACCAGAGTAGTTGTTGGGGCAGTTACACCTGAAGTCATTCCAGGTGATCTGACACTGTCCACCGTTGAGGCAGGGATCATCCTGCGTACACACAAACACAGATGGAGGGATTAGGTGATGGTTGGAGAAGCTCCTACCTGATGCGACCAGAGAGTGGTGACTTCCAGGTAGAAGGGATTCACAACCAGATCAGTGTGTTAGTAAGGTTGAGTCGGTGCTGTACAGCTAATCCGTCAGACACCTCACACACCGTTTATCTGCAGCTGTCCTTTAAATAACTGCGTTAACCTCAGAAAGGTCCTGCAGTGGCTGTCAGTTCCCATCTTTTTTAGTTTTTAGTTTAGCTTATAACTAAGTTTTAACATTCTTATATTAACCCATATTTATTCTTCTTTTTAGTTAATTTTATTTATTTATATATTTTATTTATTGATTTACATCTTTTTTTAGTTAATTTGATTCATTTATATATTTATTTACATATTAGTATAGATTTTATTTATTTTATTTTATTTTTTTTTTTTTTCTTTTTATGGATTTTATTTTTGTTTTCACTCCAGCTCTCTCCTCATTGGGGTCCTCTTCACCAAGGGCTGCCCCTGCTCTGACTGCATGGGTGTTGCTGTGGGGGCTGTCCATGTCTGGTGGGTCGGGATCCGGCGCTGCAGCCTTACAGTTGTGGCGTGGGTCCTGTCTGCCCGGACCCGGGTGGCCTCCATGGTGATGGCCTGGGTGGTCTTGGTTGGGGGCAGCCCTTTGTGTAGAGGCTCCCTGAGAATATTGTTTCCTTATCTGGTGCACATCTGGTACAAATGCACCTGGCCATTCATCTTCTTTTAACTGTTATAGGGCTAATAGGGCATGGGTGAGGGTGGTTGTGGGTGGGTGAAAGGGGATGTGTATTTGTCTTAGTGTTTTATCTATTTTTATCTATTTTGATGTAAATTGTTTTATAATGTAAAGCACTTTGTATTGTTCTTAAGCACGAAAAGTGCTATACAAATAAAGCTTGATTTGATTTGATTTGATCTCATTTCTCATGAGACGTCTTTGTTTGGTTCAAACCACAGCAGATTAATCCTTTTAGTGACGTTTATTTATCTCTCCATCCGGAGCCATTAGCTGCTGATATTTAAAAGTGATTCTTAATGTGCCTGATCTGCACAGGATGTGCATGTCTTGAGCCCAACAAGCTCTGATAGAGTGGAGTTAGTAACAAATCATGGTAAAACCATAGACTGTATATATATGTATATATATATATAAGGATGGACGAAAGCTCTGTGACATCACGCGTAGGCGGTTCCTACCATCACCATCTTGGCAGGGGCATGTGTGTCGTCTCGCCCAGAAAATACAAATATGGGCGAAGAGGTGGAGCTGAGAGGGGGGCTTGCTGTAGCTAATAGCTAACCGAGCTAACCCGGAGATAACAGGCGCTAACCAGCTAAAGGAGGTAAGCAGGCTAAAGCTAAGTCACAATGTTAACCAGCTAAAAACTGCGGTTGTTCTACGTTCTTCTGACTTGAAGCAGGAGATCGGGTACCTGTCAATCAAAAGGACACGCCCCTAAATATGATGAATTTCGAGATTAAATTACTTTGAAACGGGCGGGTTAGGAAAAAATTCACACACTCCCACAGTTGTCATGAAGGTAAACCTGTCCTATTAAACCTAAAATGGATTTTTGAACCAGGCTGTAAACATGTTTATTTCTGCTGTGAAGTTGGTCTTTTTAACATGGGAGTCTATGGGGATTCGCTCTGTTTTGCAGCACCTAGTGGATGAAGGGGGAACTGCAATTTTATGCACTTCCACATAGGCTTCACTTTTAACCGCCGGAGGCTCAGTCCATCTTTCATATATGGTCTATGGACCAGAGAGACAAACAACCATCTGTGGCTGACTCACTCCTCAGGACAGTTTGCATGTCTTTGGACGGAGGGAGGATGCCACGATGTGGACTTTGTTTCTTTTTAGTTCCGGTTTCCGGATGCAACTTTATGCGCTTCTGTAAAGACTTCATTTTTATCTGCCAGAGGTTGTCGTTTGGGTAAAATACAGATGACTGTATTTCTTGCCTTACCTTGCATGTGTTGTCACTGTGGCATCCATGTAGCACATTCTCTGAGCTTCCCTGGTAACCCTCCAGCCCATCCGGATGAGGCCCGACAGCCAGCTGCTTGTGGTCCAGCCGGATGTCCTGCAGGCAGCCCTTGAAGTGCCCACCCCAGGCATTCATGTTCCTGCCTGCAGGGAGGCCTCCAACAAACACCACATCGCCTGCCTCCACACTCACGTTCCCTAAGGCACGATTATGTCCCGCTTTAGGAAAGACCACGTGGCCGTTGTGAACCTTTATGGTCACCAGATGGAAGCTGCCATCAGTGACTGACTTGGCTTCTGACAGCAGCGTGGTGTGAGGACTGTAGATGACGACGGTGCCTTCCCTCAGATAGACGGTCAGGTAGGCCTTCCCTTCTCTGTGGAACTGCAGCAGCAAGCCGTTGGGTTTGAGGGAGCGCAGTAAGAAGGAGAGCGTGAAGTTTTCTCCGTGACTGTCTGAGATGTTGATGGAGGAGTGGCTGCTGGTGTTTTCATGGCCAAAAGTCCAGGATGGGTATTCTGAGGGGGGTCAGAGCGAAAAGTCAGAAAATTATTCCTAAACAAACTGAATCAGTCAGAAAAATGTCAACACTGGGTTTTATACTGTGATTAACATTTTTTAAAGTTAAAAGAAATTTTATGTATAAATAAAACCATAACTGAGCATTGTTATGTATTAAATTCACAAACAAGAACAACATATTCAGGGGGCAGTGAACACATGTAAGTAAGACATTTAAAAGAAAGGATCTAGATTATAAACATAAACTTATTTCTATAAAACTAAATTTGTCATTCTATGTAAAAAGTAAAACAAAATGTGCAAAAACAAGCAAGGTGATGTTTTTTCTCCTCGTTCTGTCCAGCATCGTGTAGCAGAACGGTGATCTGACTCCTCAGCTTTAGGATATGATATTAACCCCTCTTATAAATGTAAATATTACACTTTATTTTGAAATTTCTCCACTGCTGAATGCGAGTAGCGAAACTGTTTTTCAGCATATTAATGCAGGACAAAGGTTTGGGGGACGCAGAAAGTAGAACGTAACAGAAGAGAAGGTACAAGGACAAAGATGTTTTTATTTTTAAATGGTTGTTTACTGGAAACAGTGGAAGTCGTGTGGCTTTAACCACTGCTGCTGCTACGTATTACTGGTACTGATTGGTGGGAGATGCTCCAGCTTCCCGCGACCCTGAACTGGACTAAACAGATGAGAAGATGGATGGATGGAGCTAAACGTTGAAGCCAAATGCCAGATGTTTTAGCTTTGCAGGTGTCACATCTGACGGTTTTATGACCTTTTACCTCATTGAGAGACAAATATTATGTCTAACATCGACTGCTGGTGAGATGATGCTGTGTGTAACGTGATCAGGAACATGGTAGCGGTGATGTAGGACAACATACAGAGCTGCAACACGCTGCATTCATGTGCAAACAAGCATCTGAGGTTTACACAAGTAAAAGTGCACACCACAGACCACCCAAATGTCCCCTCATTAATAAAACAACCAGGAAAATGATAGAAATATAAAACATGGGTGACTGTTGAGGGTGATGGGCAAAAACCTCCAGCTGAATGCTAAACAAGTTAGCATGTGATGCTACAAATCTATTAAATCTACATTTTACATCAACGTCAGAATCAGCTGCGCTTTTGTGGAAAGTACTTTATGTACTTTGTTATTTACGTATCTGTACTTCAGTAGGTTTAGGCGTTTTTACTTCACAACATTTTACAGCAAATATCTGGACTTTTTATGCTGCTACAGTCCGCTAACGCAGCAGAAAACATCATATTGAAGGGCTAGCTCGTCTTACTCGCTGTTATAAGCTGCTGACCCCCCAAGTAGTCCACTCACCTCATCACTAGGGGTGGGATTTGATTAAAACAAATAATCTAATCAATAACAGGCTATTAATTCATGAACAAAAAGTATTCCCAGTCTGTGTTACTGGGAACTGCTGTGGATATGTTAGCGCACTGGGCTGCATACCTCACAACCCCCTACGTTCAGAAAGTACTTTTACTTCAAAAACTTTAAATATATTTAAAAGCAAGTACTTATGTAATTGTTAAGGTGATACTTTTGAGTACATTTCCATCTATTTATTTATACTTTTACTTCAAGACGTTGAGTACTTCCTGATTATGCAGAAAGTGAAGTCAGGAAAGTTTGGAAATTTTAACGTTTAGGCCGTCCAGTGTGCCGCCACCGCTGCTGTCCCAGTCTGTCCAGTGGACTGACAACCTGTTGTGTCCTGCCTCCCACCTGCAACGTGCTGGGATGGACTCCTGCCCCCCCCCCCGCGACCCTGAACTGGTCTGAGCTGTATGGACAATGAATGAAGGAACAGATTTACTGCTGCTTATGCTGGAGACTTCCTGTTTTATTTTGAAGTTCATCCTGTTCTGTAGTTCGTTCTGTTTTACTTCCTGTCTTTTACTTGTCTGACTTCATCTACCTTGCTTCACCGGCTGCTTGTTTAGCCTGCCATGTGTACGTTCACGTCTCGCTTTCCTGTGTTCGCTGCCAGATTGTCGTCGTTTTCCAGGTTGTCCTTGTTAACTTATGTCTGTTTTAGTTTTCCAGCTCTGTAAGCTGAAGTTAAGCTTGACAACTGCCTGATATTTCCATTAATCTGACTGTTTTAAATGTTTTTTCTCTCATAACTTTTGTCCTGTTTTGACATAAAAAAAAAGTCTGGTTGTCATCTTCTGTTGCTGAATATTTCTGTTATCAATGCTTTAAAGCAGTGTTTTTCAACCCCTATGCCGTGGGAGATCGTCAGTCGTACCATGAGAAATGATCCAATTTCACCTTACTGGTCTGAAAAGCAGCTTTGTGTTAATTTAACAGGCCTCGGCCCAGGTGAAAGATCATAAAAATAAAGTTTTGTTGTGTTTATCTGATTTCTTTTCCAAACACTTTGACAAGATGGACTTCAAATTAATAATATAAGCTTTAGAAAATTGTTTGTGGTGTGCCTTGAGATTTTTCCAGTGAAAAAATGTGTACCTTGGCTCAAAAAAGGTTGAAAAACACTGCTTTAAAGTGACCAAAAATACTTGAATTGAATAAAATTTTATTGTCCCACATGGGGAAATGTGCATCTAACATATTAAAGCAGATTTATGTTTGTTAGAAAA
>NC_136611.1:34500235-34530235 GCF_933228915.1 Telmatherina bonti
ACTCTAATGAGGATTTAATATGTTGGCTAGTCATGAAGACTAATCAGCCAGAGGAGGATTAACCCTTTATTGCCTGGCCAAAGACATTCTGAAAGGTTATAAGTTTTTCCACAGCAGTTTTTATGGACTGAAGGATCTTTCAGTGCTGCATTATGTCCAAACTGTAGGAGATGTGGCTGATTGCAGTTCATTTATTCACTTCAAATTAAGATATTTTCCTACTTCTGAGTGGTAGTGTATATGTAGCCACACAGCTTCAAAGTGGAAAACCAGAGAAATGGGCCAAAAATAAAGAATCCTGGAGCTGCAGCGTAACTTGCTGCCAACTCGCGGTTCAGTTTGAGGGTTCTGACATGAGAATGTAGTCAGACCGAAATCTCATCAGGACACGTTGGCCTTCAGGGGCTCTCCGGTCTCCAAATCCTCTGTAAACCTTTGAAACTGTTGAGTCTGAAAGTAGCTCGAACAAATATATACAAAACACAAAAACAGCTAACAGGAACAGACTCGAGTGACTTGAGAGTTTTCCAGGTAATTCTCTAAACTCCTGTCTTGTGTTTTGTGACATTTATCATGCACATTCTGGAGTTGTTGTTGCCCAGCAGCCCCCTGAGGCCGAGAAACCGCAGTTCAGAACTTTTTTGTATGGAACACTGCCTCGTGTAAAAGCCGAGCTTTGCTTTACGCGCTGCATCACAACACCTGCAACTGATCATCAACATGGTGGCTCTTTTAAGCCCTGGGATGGACTGGCAACCTGCCCAGGTGTACCTGATGATTACTAGGATAGACTCCACCTTCCCCACTATCCTTAACTGGACTGACAAAAAGGAAGGAAGGATGGATGGATGGATGGATGGATGGACAGACGGACGGATGTATGGACGGATGGACGTATGGATGGATGGATGGATGGACAGATGAACAGACGGACGGATGTATGGACGGATGGACGTATGGATGGATGGATGGATGGATGGATGGACAGATGAACAGACGGACGGATGTATGGACGGATGGACGTATGGATGGATGGATGGATGGATGGACAGATGGATGGATGGACAGATTATGGATGGATGGATGGATGGATGGACAGATGGATAGATGGACAGATGGACAGATGGATAGATGGATGGATGGATGGATAGATGGATGGATGGATGGATGGATGGATGGATGGATGGATGGATGGATGGAAGGATAGATGGATGGATAGATGGACAGATAGATGGATGGACCTACAGATGGATGGATGGCTGGATGGATGGATGGATGGATGGATGGACAGATGGATGGATGGATGGATGGATGGATGGATGGACAGATGGATGGATGGGCAGATGGACGGATGGATAGATGGATGGATGGATGGATGGATGGACGGATGGATGGATGGACAGATGGATGGATGGACAGATGGACGGATGGATAGATGGATGGATGGAAGGATGGATGGATGGATGGATGGATGGATGGACAGATGGATGGATGGACGGATGGATGGATGGAGGGATGGATCTTTTTAACACGCATCATGGTGGATTCATCAAGGAAAACCAAAAGGATATTATTGGAGTAGGTGAAGAAAATAAAGAAAGTGAGAGAGCAAGTGATTCGTCAACATTGGACAGACTTTTACAGACTGCAGAGAGCTCAGAGTAGAGGTAGGAGGCAAGGGTCTACTGACGTGAAAGTTAGCCTGATGTTGACTTATGTCAGGGGTGGGCAGCTCCGGTCCTGTAGTGTTCAGAGTTTACCTGCTGCAACACATCTTGATACCTATCAGACTTTATCAGCAGACTAGTCCAGAGCTTGACATCAAGCTTTATAAGAAATGTCACTGTGAAATCAAAAAGATGCAGAAAGTTAAATCCTGCTACTTTACATTAACATTAAACTTTACTTAACATTAAAGAATGGTGTTCTGGTCTTTATTTATTTATTTATCTATTTATTTATTTATTTTTACATTTAGTTATTCAATTTCTTTTATTTATACTCATATTAACTATTATTCTTGTATTTATTTATATATTATCTATCTATTTTATTATTTTATTTATTTATTATTATCATTTTATTCTGATTTTTTCATGTTTATGTTTTGATTTTTAATACTAAACCTAGCCGTTTAGGGTTGAAACCAACCTGGGGACGTGCACATACCACAGCTGTGTGATAAGCTAACTGAAAATATCACCTCTCCGTGGTATCTGTTGACAAAAAGCAAAGTAGGTAAAGTGATGAGATGTTTCTCCCACCTCTGAAGCCAGCTGGACACACACACTGATAAGCGTTGACCTGATCCTGACAGCTCCCTCCATGCTGACATGGAGCAGACTCACACTCGTCCACGTTGACCGAGCAGTTTTCTCCTGCAAGAGGAGAAAACAAACATGGCTTGGTCCCATTCAGGGGAGAAGACGTGTCAGGTAACTGTGGTGGGTGAGAAGCTGACCAGAGAATCCTGGCAGGCAGCGGCAGATGAAGCCAGCTGCCGCTTCGTAGCTGAAATTAGCCATGCTGAGTTCAGGAAGCGTCCCGTAGTTCTGGACATCTGAGCGCTGGAAACACTTGCCGCCGTTGTCACATGGATGCAGTTCACATTCATTAACGTCCACCTGGCAGTTCTCTCCTGTGTAACCTGAACAGACAAGCGTGAAAACATGGAAAAGTTATTGATATTATGATTACAATGATTACAATTATGAACCTGTGCAACAGAAACTCCACGGTTCCCCGTCACATACCACATCCAGTATACATGCAACATGCAAGGCTACACATCACACACAACCTGGCCCCTTCATGCATGTCTGACCTTCTCCATGTTTCTGTCTGTATCGCTGGTCCTACATGTATCCATCTCCCCATTCCTCCTGTTAGCCGTAGCGCAGTGGGACCATACTGCTTCACTTCCACACGTTAACAGCTAAAAACCCAGCAGTTCAGGCTTCCTGTCCCTCCACGGATAGACAGGATGGTCTGTACTGACTAGTTCATGGTTGTTTTCATGCTTTATTTGTTTTTTATTTCATTCATTGTTATTTAAATAACTTCAATATTTATTGTGTTTTAATCCGTGTTTTATTTTACCTATAAGCTGACCTTCACTGTCTAAAAAGGAGAATAAATAAAATGTTTATTATTATTGTTATTATTGTTGATGTTGGTAATACTACTACTACTACCACTACTACTACTACTAATAATAATAATAATAACAATGTGAATTTTAAAATTTATTTACACTGGTTTTACATGTATTATTATTATTATTATTATTATTATTATTATTATTATTATTATTATTATTAATAATAATAATAAAAATGATGATGATGATGATGATAATAATAATAATAATAACAATGTGAATTTTGAAACCCATTCACCCTGTGTACACCGGTTCCACATGAACATTTCTGATTGTCTCTGCTCCACAACATGTGGATGACGTGATGTGCTGACATGCATCGTACCTTCCCAGCAGAGACACTTGTACTGGTTCACACCATCTAAGCATGTGGCTCCATGCTGACAGGGGTCCGATGCGCATTCAGGAATATCCTCTTCACAGTGGTCGCCATGGAAACCCGTCCCATCACAGTCACACTCATATCTATGAAAAAGTCAGACTTAAGCTGTTGTCTTCAGGGAGATGAGGTGAAGCATTTTATTCTTCGTTATTTCTGTAACACAACTTCTGGAAATGGACAAAATGGACAAAAGTCTTTTTTTCCTTTAGACTTTCATAGTTTTATGAATATTATGCAAATGTAAACAAAAGAATATTGAACCAACAAAATGCTGTTGCACAGCTGGATTATATTTATACAGCATTTCACTCAAATATTAAAAGAAAAAAGAAAATAAAGATAAAAACATTTGCTTAAAGTTTTTTAATTTAAAAAAGAACAGCATATGAGGTAAATCATTGCTGATGCGTTCAAACGACGGCTAGCAGAGTAAACACTGCAGAGCGAGGCCAACACAGCGAGTCAGGCTTCACCATTCAGTCTCATCCAGCAGCATCATGAGGATGTTTTCAGACTTCTGGGACATCATCCAGCATGTTACATCCCACATTAAGCAGGAAGCAAAACAACCGGGTTTTCTGTGTGAGTGACTCTGAGTCCAGAGTCGCCACAGAGTTCCCAAGTTTAATGAAAAAACCACACAATGAGGTGTTTTCTATCCTCACTCCGGATGATTCCTATCAGTGTTACGACTGCACCAGGTATTCAGAGCAGCTCCAGGCGTGACTCATCACTATGACTGACTGGAAGGGGATTAGTTCTTATCCCAGTTCAACTTTACTGTCTGGCGTGCAGACTCAACCTGCCGCCGGGTGACGCATCGCCCTGACGGGCTCAGCCTGCAGCTCAACTCCTCTGCCATCTTCGTCTCACGTGGGAGCGAAGAAACAAACAAAACAAGCAGGAGGATTTTATTTAGTTTCTACTTTAAACCTGTTACGGCCTGAGCACATCTAAACCAGTCCCCCCAGCATCACCAGTCAACAAAAGTTTAATGTGTGGAAGGATGCTGCCGGTGATTCACACAGCTGTTTCTGGAAAGCATTTTATTTTTATTTCTGTGCTTTTTAATCACTAAAAAAGGAGCGATACAAGAGTCTAAGCTACATCTGATCTACACACACAGTATGATTCACTTTGTTACTGGTTGTTCTGGTTTGGACTGTAAGTTATCTCACGGTGCCGCGTTGTTCACACGAGGTAAACAGCATTAACAACCACAACTGTAAATAAAAACAGAATGATTTGTAAATCCCAGCAAGCCATATTTTTCAGGGAACCCTGAAATCTCCTCCATGTCCTGCAGACTAAGGGTGCATTCACATCAGGATGGTCCACTAGACCCGGTCCGACTGGGGACCCGGTCCAACTGGGGACTCGGTCCGATTGGGGACTCGGATCAGCTGTAGGGGGGTGTATCCATGCGGACCAAGATCAAGTTCGCGCTGCACTTTGTTCAAATTAGCCAAACCATTAGAATAATATATCCCCATTCCCACCGGAGGTGGCGCTGCACTAGTATTTAGCAGAAGAGAGGACCAGACCCACAAGAAGAAGAAAACTACGGTGCGAGTTAAACATGGAGACCAAACTATGGCTGTTTTGGGTTTTTATTGTGTCTTATGCAAGTATACTGCAGAAATACTCTGCAACAATGGACGCAGTATGAACACCAGACGAGGCAGAGGACCCTTAGCGCCATCGCTATGGATTTACCAACAATGCAATGCTACGCCACATGCAGGAATGACTTTTTTTTGTAGTTCGCTTCCTGTATGTGGTCTATTTGAAGACAGACCGAGTCCGCTTCTTTGGTCCAAATCAGAATTGCATTCACATTTCTCCAAACGAAGCGACTTTCTGAGCAAACAGACTCGGATTAGAGTAAAAAAGCAGATGTGAATGTGTCCTAAAGGAACCTGGATGAAGATGTGGAATAGTTTGTGGACAGCATGGACGGCGTGTCCTGCAGACTAAAGAGGAGAGGGAGCATCCAGCTTGTTATCAGCCTGCATCTCTGATGGGATGGGGTTGCATTAGTGCCGATGGCGTGGGCAGCTTCCACATCTGGGAAGCTCCATCAATGCTGGAACATCTGCTCCCATCCAGACAACGTCTCTTTCAGGGAAGACCTTCCACCATGCTGGACCACATCCTGATGGTGGAACAGGAGAACTGGTCTGCTGCAGTCCAGTTCCACCAGTACAAAACATCTGGAGCATCATAGAAGCAGAAACCAGCAACAAGGTCCAACTAGAACTGGTCCCCTCTCCTCCAGTTGTTAAAAGTAAAGATGCAACCTGGAACTACTTTTTTACAAACATGTTGCCATCTTGTCTCATCGTATTTCCCATGAAACAGTTCAAAGTCTCTGTTTCTGACACGCTGCTGATGTTCTACTGGAATTAAATATGGATTTATGTGATTTAAACATTGTTGCACCAAGTTTTTATTCACATTTCACACAGTCTTCCTCCTTTTAGCAACTGCGGACGTATTTTCTTCATATTTTATGAACGCGAACATATTTACTGTCAGTGAGACTCCAGACAATCAGTGTAAGGTGGTGTGTCTTCCTCTGACGAACCAATGGAAGCATTCATATGTGTGTGTGTGTGTGTGTGTGTGTGTGTGTGTGTGTGAGTAATCCTACCTGTTGACCCCATCTATGCACTTGCCCTCATTCAGGCACGGCGTGCTGATGCACTCATCGATGTTGATCTCACAGTCTCGACCCTGGAAACCGGCCACACACTCACACGAGTACATGGCAACGTGGTCTCTGCAGGTGGCGCCGTTCTGACAAGGACGGGTCTCACACTCATCAATTTCCACCTCACAGTTAATCCCTGCAGGGGGTCAGAGGAATGGTGGCGGTGAGCCGGAGCGTGACAGCGGCAGCACTTTACCGTACATGTAAACAGAACGATGCCCACAGCTCTAAACCATGAAGACCAGACGTGAAGCTTTTCTCACAGTTTACTGTCCACGCTGTCTGCACCAACACTTAAACACTTCACATTACAACTTTAAATCTGAGAAAATATTTTGATCATTTGTTTTATCTGATACCCAAATGAAGACTTAGTCAGTTAGGGGCAGGGTTATTACTCTGAAGAAGGATATATTTTACATTTCTAGACCATGTAAAGCCAGACAGAACAGAGCTGATCAATAATAGACTCTCCTGGACCAAATGAACCTTTAAATTTCAGCAGATTGTTTTGTTTCCCTGTTTATGCGTCTGTCATGTTCATACAAGGTGTATAAAGAAAACTTTAAACTGATACATGTTGACGAGAAGTCCGGGACAATGACATCTGTATATTTGTCATCACCGCGCTGTTTGCTCTAAATTCAATGCACATGCATCTTATAGAGGGTTTAAGGTGCATTAACTGGCTCCTTGGAGTGTGTTGAATCTCCTGCTGCTGCACACATGTCAGGAAAATGAGTCAAACTGTAATAAATTTATCATATCTCCTATGATAAGTCAGTTTAATCTTGTTTGGTTACCATGACGGTTATCCTGCAGCCAGGACAACATGAGGAGACGGAACTGTCTTTTACTGGCTATGTTTGACCACAGTGTCTGATAAGCTGGATTTTCTGTGTTAAATGAGTTTAATCTGACAACGCAACACAAGCTTAAAGCGCTCCTTCATTGTTAAAAAGTACTCTTTTTGTCCACAAGTCCTTGCAGTCAGAAGCAGAGGCTCCGCGTGAGACGCTGTGCCTGTGCAGGCGTCTCCCTGTAGAGACAAACTGCATGGACCTGGACGTTGCTGAGTGCTGCTGATCAGAGCAGAAGCTGATAAACACACACAACTTCTGCAAAATGACTGGATGTGAGACTGAATGCTGATAAAAAGTTTGCAGGTTTTTTCTACCAGCGGGAAAAGCGGCATCACCGTTGTCATGGAAACACTACCTCATGCGGGTGTCTGAGCTTTCTGGTTTGGTTTTTCTGCTGCAGTCTTTTCTGTAGTTTCTGGTGTTCGCTGTGTCTGATTCCTCCGTCTCGTTTGTCTGAATTGTTGCACCTGGGCGTGTCAGCACACCTGCAGGCCATCATCATTCCCTCCAGTATTTAAGGACTGGTGCCACGTTTAGCGGCAGATGGTTGCCAAACTTTCCAGTAGGCAGAACTGCTGCCTGCCTTATTCCCTGGTTTGGCTTGGTCTTTCTCCAGTGTTTTGTGAGTTTGCTCGGTTTAGTTTTATAGCAATAAGTCTGTTTTTTCCCTCTGTTCATCTATTTTGTCGTTGTGTTTCTGTCTGGTTCTTTAGGTCTTTAGGTTCAGTCAAATGTGACAACTGTTTTTTTTTTTAATACTGGTGCCCAACCTGGGGTCTCCAAAGTCCACAGGGGTCGATGAGGCTTTACCTGCGTTTTCTTTGCATTTGTTCGCAAAATAAGTGATATTTGTAAGTTTTGACATACACAATGCATTCCTCAAGGTTTTGCAAGAATTGTGGCTTAAGTAGCGACCACATAGCGTTATTTGGGCTTTTCTACTTGCTGCGGAGCATTTGCTGAGGTTTTTTTTTTTTTTTTTAAACTTTTCTCCCTCATTTTCTTTTCAAAACTCTGAAATTTGCCGTTTGTCCCACACCGCGCCATATTTACTGGAAATGAACTGGTCACGACCCCCTCCAGGGACGCGTGAATGTGATAAGTGTTTCCATTACAGCTTTTCTGTACAGTATATTTATATGTTGAAACAACTGAAAAACCACCTCACGAAAAAAAAACGATTTAGTGACATTTGAGATTTTTTTTCGACATGTGGGTGTTTCCATTAGCGTTTATTTTTCTATTGCGATATTTAGTTTTGTACAAGTCTAGGTGTGGAAATGCATCTTTTGACGGCAGAGAGCCTGTGTGATTGTTAAGGTTAAGGCCACAACGACTTGAATGAATACACTTCCACAGAAATTTGACCATTTCATCTAACCAGGTCCCAGTTTTAATAAATGGGGAGAGCGGGCTTAAAATCTGTTTTACACCACTGTAAGACATATTCATGGTCAGATTTTTCTTATATACTATACTTTCTATAGTAGCCACATCTCGTGCATCAGTGGGGTTAGGTGAGGTCTGGTGGAGCTATGCTAGTGGAATAATTAATTCTACTCTGGTGCCCTTAATATTTATGTTATTTATTTATTTAGTCTTACATGATTTCATTAATTTCATTGTCTGCAAAGCACAGCGGTGCAGATGAGTGGTCCTGTTTAAAACAGAACACAACTTCACAGGTATCTTTAACTTTTCTTGCATGACAGGGCAGGACTCAACCAGAGTGCATCAGTTTTGGCTGGAAGCTAGCGAATGAAAGCATTACAGCACGGCAGAGGGGGCAATTCCTGGCCCAGAAAGTAAAAGTCCTGTCCAGCTGCTGTTCCAACCAGTCACCAAACAAGCTGAATTTATTTGCCAGGTAAACGAGCCTGTTAGAGAAAACACCTGTTCTCAATGTACCAGTAGATCCAAAAACATGGCAGGACTTTTACTCTCTGGACCAGGAATTGCCGCCTCTGCAGCACGGTACGTTGGAGTCACTGGTTTAGTAAGTGCATCTGCATCAGGAACACTGAAACTAAAAACTAGCAAATGTAAACAGGATGGCTTAAAGACTGAGAGGGTCTTGGCTACAGACTGGAAAATGAGGCGGAGCTGGATATTGGATGGGGCTGTCCAACACCGCCCCCTCAACATTTTGATTGGTGGCCATCACTAACCTTAACCCCTAATGCCCATTGCCCATAACCACGCCCACTTGACATCCAACTCCGCCCATTGTCTAGCCCCACCCCATTTTCCAGGCAACGGGGGTTATTGAAAAGACTGGGAAATGACAACTGCTGGGATGGAAAGAACTGAAGACTAACACGACTATCACAGCACCATAACACAATGAACTGGGAATGAACCAAGGAAAACCTGCCACTTAAAAATAGGACTGATTACACAATAGCAAGTAGGTGTGAGTATTAGAGCTGTTGTTGGGGACCAGGAGGTAAACTGAACAGATGCAACCTTCACAAGAGGATAAAATCTACTCAATAAAACAGGAAACAACACTGAGGACTCGAACAGTAAAGACCAGAAGCCACAGAACAAGCTACAGTAGCAGAGTTAACCAACAACCTGCTGATCATGGCAGCAATAACCTCATGTCACACCAGATTAGGAAGCTGTGGTTGTGTTATAGAGGTGGTAAGGCAGCCTAAATACACATTCCCAATGAAAACTTTGGTCTGTTGAATTACTTGGAAAGAATGGTGCATATGTTTGGCAAACACTGTTGGGAAGTTTATGGATGACATTGTAAAGTGAAGTGGTAGAACAGGGGTGCCCCAGTCTGGTCGTCGAGATCTACTACCCTGCAACTTTAAGATGCATCCCTTCAACACACCTGAATCATTCATTCATTCATTTTCCTAACCGCTAAGTCTGATGAAGGGTTGCAGGGAAGCTGGAGCCTATCCCAGCAGCCTGTGGGTGAAAGGCAAGATACACCCTGGACAGCTTGCCAGTCCGTCGCCCCTGAATCAAATAGCAGAATTCTCTCTTCTGACATGCATTTGATTCAGGTGTGTTCGATAAGGGTTGCATCTAAAAGTTGCAGGATGGTAAATGTCAAGGTTCGAACTTGCTAGAAGGTCTTTTGTTATCATAATTTGTCTTCAAGTACACGGACTGCGACGTGTAAAATGCAGTTCTGACAGAATTGGTGAAAACGGTGCCGTTTAGCAGCGTTGGCCTGCATAAGTCAGCGTCTTACCTTTAAAACCCGGGGCGCATTTGCAAGCGTAATGATCCACCTCATCCAGGCAGGTGCCATTGTTTTGGCAGGGTCTGGAGGCACACTCATTGATGTCCAGGTCACAGTGGTAACCCTGAAATCCAGGCACACAGAAACACTGGTAACCGTTGTTGCCATCCTTACAGATGGCTCCGTTCTGGCAGGGTTCAGACTGGCACTCATCAATATTCTCCTCACAGTTGCTGCCCTGGAATCCAGCAGCACACTGGCATTGATGTCCAGTGTCAGGGATGTCCATACACGTGCCACCATTCTGGCATGTTTCCACTAAACAAGTGGTCACATTATCCTGGCAGTCGTCCCCTCCCAGTCCGAGGGGACAGTGGCAGGAAAAGTCATTGAATCCATCAACACAGTAGGACTTTAGCCCCCCGCAGGGGTTGCTCTGGCATTCATCCAGGTCCTCGTCGCACCTGAGCCCAGTGAAGCCATCTGGGCAGTGGCAGGTGAACTCATCAGTCCCAAGTTTGCTGGTGCAGTTTGTACAAGCCTCCATCAAACAGGCATCATACAGATCGTCACAGTGTTTGCCCATGTACCACACGGGCCCTTTGGGGCACAAACACATGTAGTCACCCAGGTGGTCGAAACACGTCGCGCCGTTGTTACAGGGAGATGATAAACACTTGTCTGCTGCTGCTGTGCACAGTAGGCCTGCATGGAAGGAAGGAAACAGGAAAAATACTGTTAAAAAAAGAAATAAAATCATATTTTTGAAGCAAATGAACATCCAGACATTTGTATCTAAAATACTACGGATGTTCATCGGTAGTATTTGACCCAAAAGGAGCGGATACAGGTGAAACAGAAGATGTTTAAAGACTGACCCCTGAGGGACTCAAGTCATGGCCCCTCGCTCAGATTAACAGCTGCCGATCGTAACAAAAATCCTCTGAGTCAGACCTCTTCAATGCGGCCCAGAACCAACGTCTATCTGGACCAGTTTATGTCAAAGAATAAAGATAATAATCAAGAACCTTCAGTTATTCTACGCTGATTAAGTCGCCTACAATCCTACAGTTGAGCAGACCATGAATGTAACACCAGCGTGTTGTTGTGTTTTGAAGCTGTAAGAGTAGCGCTAGCAAGCATGTCGCTCTCTGTCCCAAAACGCAAAATTGACAAAAAAAACCTGCAGATTTACCACCACCCTGACGATAAGTATTTGTTTATTTTGCCGTCACATTCGAGCACCAAACCGATGTGTTTAATATGCAATGAGTGTGTGGCGGTGTGTAAAGAGTATCATGTGAGGAGGCTCCACATCGAGAAGTTTAGTTTGATTGGACCTTTTTATGTTAAAAGTTGGGAGAAAAACAGGTTCTGACTGGAATTTTCATTATTTTATTTTGTCATTGTCATGTGGGACTGAATTTAAAACAGAAAAATTAATAAACTACTTACTTCTCAAAATGTAATTGTATCATTCATTTTGACTGATTTATTTTACCTTTCCTTATGTGTGGGCTCTGATCATTTTTTTATGTGAAAATTTGGCCCACCTGAACATCTAATTGAGTAGCCCTGCTCTAAGTAGTGCTAAAGGTGGGTTTTTACACACGATAACCAGCATGAACCAGATCCAGACTGGAACCAATGCAATTAGCTTCTTTCCACATGTCCAACAGCATGTCGTCAGGATTAAAACACACTTTAATGTCTATACTTTGTTACAAAGTCCCATGTCTGTAGGTGACCCCCCACCCCTAAGCGTTGCGTGTATTAGGGCTCGTAGAGCTCATGGCCTTTGGAGGTGCTTAGAAACCAATCAGCTGATAAAGAATTACAATCACCTCTTTTCTCTGGACTTCAGGTCCCAGCAGATGGTGCGAAACGTAAACGTAAGACATGTCTGTGTGAGCAGGTGAGAGTTTGCTTCATGAGCATTTCTTCTACCCACAAAATGCCAAGTTCTTTTAGAGTTTTTCAAACTTCTTTACGAGTATTTGGAGGGTAGTTTAGGTACGTGTCCCGGTCCAAACAGACAAAAAAGCAGGCTTACAGAAGACAAACACTCTGCAGAGGATAAGACCTCCAGGATCTTCCCCCATCAGGGGTTTTAACGTCTCAAGGCGAGAATTCTGCGTAATTTCACTGTTTTTCCAGGATTGATGTGTTGTAATCTATTTCACATCCAGATTAAAGTCTGCATAATTCTGGTTGGATGACCGATTGAAAGAATCTCTGCTGCAACAGGAAGTTGTAACCAGAAGAGAAAACAAGCTTATCGGGCCTCACAGAGGTGTTATGGATTACCTGATATGACTGATCAGACTGGGAAACGTCACCGCAGCAGCAGGAAATTTAGAGCTTAAAAACTCAACTGCTTCACCAGCACAGAGTCAGATGGTTTTACTTTATCTTTTCTGGCTTTGTAAAGGTCTTTTCTTGACCTTAAGAGAGATAAAACTCTGTGTTTATCAAGCAGAGTGACTGTGACACCTTCCTCCTGCTCCTAACAAGGTGTTTTATCTTTCCCACTTCCAGGAAGGTCTGGAGCAGAGTCGCCGTTACTGCAGGGCGGGGTGGAATAAAAACCTTCCAATTAACTGGCAGACAATGTTTATTCCCTCCATATAACACCCACATTTCCCTCTGTAACCACTTTTACACCTCCTCTTCCTTTCACACACCATCACCTCCACCTTCCTCCCACTTCTCCTCCTGACTCTCCGTACCTGAGAAACCCTCAGATGTGTTGCCTTGTTTGCACTTCTTCTGGTGTTGTTTGAGTTTGAATTATTTAAACTGGAATAAAACTGGTGTTTGTGAAGCGCAGAAACTTCTCTGAAACGCGGAGTCTTTGGAGTAAGTATGCATGCAGATTGTGACGTGATGAGCTTTAAGGATGGTGTGTTTTGCTCCCTTCTCCCTCCTTATCTCCTCCCATGCTGTGATGTCTTTTCCAGCCATTCCTTTAGTCTTACGTCATCTAGTCTATCCAGTACCTCGTTCACCTCTTTTTAAGATCTAATACACTTTATTTCTTTTGTATCATTGTTTTCTTCCCCCGTCTTGTCAGAGAGCGTCCAGATGATCCTCTCCAGGAGCGCGGCGAGGCGGAAAGCAGCGGGACGGAGCTATCCTGCTCCGCAGCTGCAACCTCACCAGTCCTGTCGAAGCGGCCTTACAGGCTTTCCTCACTCTTCACCCCTTCATCCAAACCCAATCAAGCCCTCACACATTCCAGGGAGCTGATAGCGGCTCCTCCCACAGACACCCACCCACCCAGCCTCATCACAAAGCACTTCATGGATCATGGTTATGTCCAGACGGGGTTGATCCTGGCACTGACTGGTACCAGCTGTAACACTGAGCAGAGCTGCTGCCTGTTAGCAGGTAGAGTATCTCCGGACGCTGTCCAGAGACCCCCGCATGAAGGGGTGTGTTATCAGTCCCCCAGCTGAGTTAATCCACATGTAAAGCTTTTGTTTTATCTCTCCTGTTAAAAGCTTGACGGTCATTTAACGAGTAGATTTTAAAACCAGTTCTTCAGGTCGGAAAGTTGACTTAACGGCAGATATGATGAGGTATGAGTATGATGACTGATAAAACAAAGGAGCTGCGCATAAAAAGGAATCACCAGGAGCAACATAAGGCTGGAAAAGTGACTGCTACAGATCTACAAAGCAGAACTTTATCAAGTAAGAAGATAAAATGACAACAAGTCATGATGAGTGCATACGTATAAAAGGAGCATTTCAGTGGCAGAGTCTCTCAGGTGGACACAGCTCCACCAGGCTACAACAGAGGAATAAATTCAGGAAAATGCTCCATAAAACATAAAACTGAAAGCATGAAGATGTTTCAAATCATCAGAAGATTCAGAGAACCAGAAGGAATCTCTGTGCGCAGACGACAAGGCTAAATGTCAGAACCGGGAGATGGTGATCCGGGGCAGACATGATTCTCTGCTGGAAATCCCTGCATGGAGTCAGGAAGACGCAGTTCACCAGTAAATCCACCGTGCACTTTGCTTCGGACGCACCGATCTGGAGCAAAGTGGGAATGGTTCAGAAACAAGCAGGTTAATCAGATTTCTAAAGACTGACATGTTGTTTCTCCTCTGAGTGTAAAACATGAAACTCTTTCTGGCTTTATTCACATCCTACCGTCTCCCATCTCTCTGGGAGTCAGGCCTGTATTCCCAGGATGATCACACTTTGATGAGGTTTTACTGGCAGCGCTTCTCATCCAGAGCGCCACATTAATCCCTTCTGGAGCTTCAGACCGACTGAAAACTTCAGATTCCCTTTAAGCTAACGGATCAACTTTAGTTTTAGCGAAGCGTCTGCAGGTTTCTCCTCCACCTGAAGCATATTTTCAGCATTTTCTTCGCTATTTCTAATCATATTTTGAACTGTTTTGCTCCTGAACGATCAGAAATGTTGTTTTGTGAAGCTCATTGTTTGCTGAAGCAGGACTCTTAATGTCTTCGCTCTGCAGTTGCAGACTTTTAGTAATGTCATTTGTGTAACAATAACTCACTGGATCAGTATTATCATTTCCTCTGCTGTCACTGGCAGCTCTAATCTCTTCCTGTTACCATGGAGACGTCTTTACGATTTCTCTGATGATAATGAAGCTGTACCTAGACACCCTTCACACAACTAAGCTCTCCGTTGTTTCATAGTTGTAGAAAAGAAGGGAAAATTATTATATATCTGTTAACTGGGATCGCATGTTCACTGCGGCACAAACGACACAGAACGGTACATTTCTGACTGGACGCCAAGCAGAAACCCAGACCAGGACCAGACCTTTAATACTTAACGGATTATGAAACTGAAGTGATCATCTCATGTCAAACAAAATTAGTAAAATCAAACAGTTAATGATCATTTGTTCACATGGGATGATGGTGCCTTTACGGGTTTAATGCTGCACCCTTCCGGCTGTATAAATGCTGCATCCTGATCTGGAACGTGGTGCTGTGTGTTAAAATGATCCTCAGTTGTTGCTACAGGGTCGCATTCATGTTCATCTGATACCAAAATGTTTCACAGGTTTGTTTGTTCAAAGTCTGTTTTACTTCATTAATTTATTCCACATAGCAGAATAAAGATGACAGTTTTTCTGCCCAGCAGAGGATCTGAAACAGGAACTACAACATGACCTGCTTTGTGGTATGGCTGATGTAAGAGATCCTGCACTAAAGAGTTTTTGTTTTTTGGGGAGTTATGATGCAATAAAAGAAAACTTTGATTCGTGGATTTATTGATATTCTTTCCTCCACCCTATCCCAGGACGGTGCTTTATGCACGCTGTAAGTGCTGCTGATGTAGAACAATCATATGCCTCTTCTCCATTAGTACCAGCTCGTCTCAACTTAACTCGCCTCAACTGGTCACAGCTTGGTTCTGTTTCTTTTCCATCACAGTTTAGTACCAGGTCTAAAAGGGGCGGGGTTTGTGTCAAATCGCTGTGACGTCAGTGATGTGCACGACAAGCTCTACAACAACACAGGACCGGGAGGAAATCTGTTACTTGGTCTGCGGCTCGCCAGTCGCTGACCATATATCGTTTCCATTTTTTTGGAACCACTTCCAGTCTCGTCTGTTTGATCCACTCCAACCATTGTGGTCCTTGACCTGCTGATAGTCACTTTGGAGCTTTTTCAGCTTCTCTTGACGCAGCTGAAAACTCCGTTGCTAGCCGTAGACGTTGAGTCAGAAAGCTCTTGTCGCTCCATCTAGTTCCCTCTGTATCCTTTCATCAGCAGCCAAAAAAAGAAATGTCTCCACCTCAGCGTTGGACCACAGAACAGACTTTTGTTGGGCCATTACGTGTCACGTAATGTAAACAACTTGCGAGTTGGAGTCACTCTTCCTGTGATGTCACTCCCGGACCTCTGATTGGCCGCGCCCCTGACCAATAGCGGCATGCAGTCTGGCCACATCACACACAACCCGACTCAGATCGCTTAAACCCTGGGCTGAGGAGGTACCGGTAAACGGGTTCAAAAGCCGATTGGAAAACCCTACAAACCGAGCCGAGGCGAGTTAAGTTGAGAACAGCTGATACAAATGGAAAAGGGCCAGTAGACTGTGAAAGATGGACGACGCCTCTGGAAACCCCCAATTATGCTATTAAATTACTTCTGAAAAGATGAAAAATAATTCACTTCTCCAAAGTTGTTAAACCTGACCGAATAAATATTTATTTATTTTTTTTGTACCAGGCTTTAGTTCCCCCCTCATCCACTAGGGGCTTCAAAACAAAAAAGACCAACTTCACAGCAGAAATAATAATGTTTAGAGCCTGGTACAAAAAACATTTTAGGTTTAATATGTCAGGTTTATCTTCATTACAACTGTGGAGGGAGTGAATTTTTTTTCAAACTTCTCCGTTTAGAAGTAATTTCATCTCGAAGTTTGGCATAATTGAAAGCGTGTCCTGTTGATTGACAGGTACCCGATCCCCTGCTTCAAGAAGAAGGATTGTAGAACCGCAGGTTTTAGCTGGTTAACAGCATGACTCAGCTTTAGCCTGCTTATCTTCGTTAGCTGGTTAGCTCCTGTTAGCTCGGTTAGCTCTTAGCTACATGCAGGTCGGAGTTGGCTCGATGTCAATCATCCACCCCATGCTCACAGCTTCCGTCTTCCATTCAGCTCTTCAGAAACCTACAGATGACGTCACTGAGGCTCCGTCCATCTTTTATCTACAGTCTATGTTTGTTGCTACAGAACAACATATATTTTCATGCTGCATTTACTTCCACTTGGACATCTGAAATTTCCCTGAGTGTTAGTTTATTCTGAATAATTTTTGGAATCTAACTCTTTATTCTCAGGTAGCACTTGGAAAAGCTCCCCCACCGACACCTCAAATCACTCCTTTGCCAAACAGAAGCAAATGATTATTTTTATTTGTAAAATGAATGATTTCTGCTGCGATGGACTGGTGAGCTGTCCAGGGTGTACCCTGCCTTTGGCCCAAAGACTGCTGGGATAGGCTCCAGCTTCCCCAGGACCCTTCATCGGACTTAGCGGTTAGGATGATGCATGAATGAAGGAATGAATGATTTCTGTTCTGGAGCCTTGTTGTCGCCCCAAAAACACATTTTCTTAGCATGTGAAAACTCTGTAGTTGTACAAAGTCTCAGCTGATTGTCCGATAGATACGATTTTTTAGAACCAAGTTGTGATGTTGGATAAAAACTATACCAGTCGTTACGTGTTACAAAGTGCTAATCAATACTGCTGATTTCTTAACTTACTCTTCAAATATGTCACAACTTTTATGAAATAACGTAAAGTAAAAAAAAATAAAATAAAAATAAAACCCTCAAAAGGACACAAAACATTTTTTTCATGACATTTTCTCTGCTTCTGATCCGTGAAAGGGACACGGTTACATTTGGATGCTCACACTCATCCTTGCTATACGTTATAGCTTACACACACATACATATTCTCATTCACTAACACACACTGTTATTCAACCCTGGCAATCCTGCCATCTCCACCTAAAACAGGTTTTATGGAGAAAAGATCAACTGTAACTGGACATTTGGAGAGGTTTTGTTGCAGCAGCATGGCCTCATGGGTAAACTGCATCACGATTGGCCTGAAATGAGTGTTTGCTAAATGTGCAGTTCTGATTGTAGCCTGGAATCGTAGCATCATTCGCTCCCCGATGGTGTATAACATGTAGGTACTTGGAGCTGAGTAGAGTAGTTGTCATGACCTGCCGTGGATGTCCGCGCCAGCGGCTTCACCGCCATGCTTTAGTGTTTACTTCAAGCTTTTCCAAGTTCGTTATCCTGCAGGTGCTCCTGATGATTCTTTGCTTAGTTTCCTGACAGCCTGTTTTCTGTTGCTTTTCTTTACAGAAGAAGCAGCTGGTTGTCTGTTTTCCCAGTTTCAGTTGTAGTTGTTACTGCTGTCTTTTGTGTCTTTCCTCCAACCCCCCTCCACACCGTTACTCCTTCTGACAGGTTTAAATATGTAATTCAGCAATAAAAAAAACTAAAGACTAAGTCTGAAGAATCAAAGCTTCATTTCCTTTAAATCCACTAAACTCTCCCTGGCAAAGTGAATGTCTTACAAACAGCACAGCCAAAGAATCAGATTTAGTGTCAGCAGGTGAAAAACAACCTGCTGAAGGGAGTGGGAGTGGGGCGTACAGAGAGTCTGGTGGCAGGAGGAGGAGGCAGGAACGCTGTGAATCAGAGAAAGGGAAGCCCCTGGCCAACACACCAGCTGAGTTCAGAGGAATGTTCCTGAATCACTGCGAGCTCCGCCGGGGTTCAGCTTTGTCTCCAGAGGCTCCGCAGCAGGTGGCTGCTTGGCTTTATGCTAAAAAATGCACAAATCCTCCGTGACTCAGTGGCTGTGCGACACAGAGACTTTTGTCTCCTGTGGGACGCATCACAGAGCTTTGTGTCTAGTTTGGAGTCAAAATGCTGTGATTGATTTAAACTTCGTTAAACTGAACTCTTTCTGAGTCGTCTGATAAGTTCAGCACAATAAGTTGGATTAATGAGCGGTTTTCTGGTTTTAGTGCATCTGTGCAGATCTTAACAGTGAAACGTTTGTGTGGCTGCGTTTCAGCTCCCAGCAGAGCAGACTGAGCAGAAATCGGTCAGTCTGGCCGTGACAGGCCGACCTGCCAACTGCACTTGTCTCCTCGTTCCTGGCATCTGTAGATGATGGCGTGTACAGTGAGAGGCCTGCAGGGACGATATGGAGATTTTTACCTCCATTTTAAAGCTGTTGTTGTTTACCAGGCTCAACAACAATCCAGCATGAGTTCAGCTTTTCAAGTTGCTTTTAAACTTTGTTTCCTCGACTTGAGGCAGATTTTCTTCTTTCTCGGCCTGCCGTGTACGTCCTCTGCTTCTTCTTTAAATCGTTAGAGCAGAGACCTCTTTCCATGCTCCTTAATGCCCACCGACCCCTCCATTCAAAGGAGACAAAAAAGCTGTGCAGCCGGACGCTCAGCTCGTTACTATGGTGATCGTTAACAATGCCACCCCCAGCCAATCCCTGTGGCTGGTGTGCCACCACTTAAACAAGCTTCAGACGCCTCACACAAATGAAGGTCGCGGGAAAAATGGGTCAACAGGGCTTCATAAGGTTGCTGGGGTTGACTTACCACCCCCACCCACACACCCCCCGACACGCCCCGACCCTGGAGGGGGCACATGCAGCATGGAAGTTTTAGGGGAAGCAGAAACTTAGATAACATTTTGTTATTTTGTACTAA
This sequence comes from Telmatherina bonti, assembly GCF_933228915.1. NCBI lineage: Eukaryota > Metazoa > Chordata > Actinopteri > Atheriniformes > Telmatherinidae > Telmatherina > Telmatherina bonti. Next base: position 34,519,820 of record NC_136611.1, read on the forward strand.
ATAATTGAACTTTTTGTTGAATGGGTTGATGTTCCAGCATCACGGTCGTCATATGAGCACCAAGCAGGACTGCACACATGCACTTCACACTGTAAAGCTGTCATCTGGGACTGAAAATGTGAATTAAAACTGAATATTCAGACACTCAGCTCAGGCACAACGCAGCGGTGGGGCTGCTGTGGGGGGAACTTACCCAGTTTGAACATCATCATGGTGATGAGCACCGTCCTCTGATACCTGGACCAAACTCTTCCAAACTCCATGTTCAACAGGCTGCTGATGTCTCCAGTCAGTGGAAAGGGATGCTATCAGTCTGCAGGGTGTCCATGCAGCACTCTGCAGCTGTCCACACACACCGCTCCACGCTAGCTGCTGGGACGGAGCTCCATGCCGGACCACTCAGATTCTCAGTCTGTCTCAGAGTGCCTTCCAGTGTTTGTATGTGAGTGTATGAGCCTCTCATGGGACCAAGCAGGGATGGAGTAAAGCAGAGTAATCACCCCAGCAGAGACTGAGGGGTGGAAAACACGGCATGGACTCCAGGACTGGACACGGTCCTGACGCTCACTTAAACCCGGAGGTAGTTTTAGATAGTTGCACCTGCCTGACTGGTCTCCTGACACAAGAGGAAACCAATCAAAGCGTGTTCTGTGTTGAAGGCATCTTTACAAAACAGAAACATAATAGTGGTCGTGATGATAGTGGTGATATAAACTTGGCTTTAAAATTATATTCAATTCACATAAATAAACATATTAAGTCCAAATTTGACAGAAACTGCAGATATTTTAGCAGATATTTTATAGAAAAGTTTACTATAGCTGCACACTCAGTGTTATTTTCATTTCTATTATTATTCATATCTATTGAATAAGCAATAAAAGCTTTTTTTAATACTATTTCTATCCTGCTTTTAGTTTTTCTTTGCAGAACTCTGAATTAACCCCCAGAGGGGGGGGGGGGGGGGGATTAAATCCTGCTTAGGGCCCCATTAAGGCTTGGGCCCTGATTAAAATAAAGTTAGAAGAATATAAACGCAGTGATAACAGATAATGTGTTATTATTCCTCACAACCTTTCCAGGACGTACGATGCGTCACGTGGATGCAGGCTTTCTGAACGACGTGCAGCTGCCGATGTGAACAAACAGAACAAACAGGCTGGGTGAACAGATCAACGCTGCTCAGTAGAAAAGGAGGAAGTTACAGGAAATTGTTGACAAACTTTGGGATCAGAAAATTCATCTGGAGCGCCGAATCGTACGATGTTTGCTGTTGGAAAAGTCTTGTTTGGGATTAAGGGCTTAGTTTCCAGTGTTCCCACCAAGCTGGTGCACTTTTTCTCATTTTACACTCATTGTGAATTTTTTCAGTGATGATTAGAAACTTCATCAAAGTTCCTACTAAAAAAAAACACAAATAAAATAGTTTCACTAAAACAGAAAAGTGGGGTTTCCTGCTCCTCATTTCATCATCGGTCGAACCCAGAATCCAGTCCAGGATTATGATGAGTAGGTCTGGATCAATGGCTTGTTGCTCAGAGCAGGGGGTGGAGGGGGCTTATCCAGCACCTATCTGGTTGGCGGCTTGACGAATGCCTTGCTCACCCCCTCACTCCCATCCCCCAAATACACCCTGCACCCAGCCCCGAAGCCCAGCATCAGGCTTAACTCCAACCTGCTGCGTTTCCAACTAGCAGAAAAGTTTTAATTAAGCACTTGGCAAGGAGGGGGGGGGGGGGGGGGGGGGGGGGGGGGGACAAGCAGGCAGACCTCCTCAATCCGGCGCCTCCTACAAGCGACATGTAAACGTGTGGAGCAGTGATTCGCAGCAGATCCACAGTTTGACATTCCTTTGTGACTCACTGCTGCATTCTTTCAGGCTGCGCACAGCCTCCACTTTTCTTTTCTTATCTCATTAGATATTTGTTTCACTTCCTTCTCTTCCATCCATCTGCTGCAAACACATGACAATTCTCCATTGTAAACAGAAGAGGAGGGGCCTTCATCAGACCCCCCACAGACCCTCATTGTGAAAGAGAGATGGCGTTACTGACGCGTGCAGCCAGCTAGACAAGAACAAACATGACAGACGATCCTGTACGAGTACGAGGAGCAAACAGAGTTGTTAATCACTTGCATTTAGATGCTTGTTTCACTCTCTTGGGAATAAACAAATAAATAACTGATATGCAGGAAACCCCTGAAATAACTTCCACAGAGGCTGTGGAGCCACTTCCACCTGTTCTCCTGTTAAAAATCTTCTTTAATAAACAAATAAATTTAACGCACAATGAATGAGGAGAAAGTTTGATTACAAATCATGTTGGCAGTAAAATTACCCATTTAATTTAATATTGTGGCGTTGCAGGTTAGTTGGCAAATTTTATTTGCAGAATAACCAAGTAGTAAAAAGTGAAGCCGATGCGGAAGTGCATAAAACCTGCAGTTCCCCCTTCATCCAGTAGGGGCTCCAAAACAGAGCAAATCCCCATAGACTCCCATGTTAAAAAGACCAACTTCACAGCAGAAATAAACATGTTTACAGCGGAAATAAACATGTTTACAGCAGAAATAAACATGTTTACAGCGGAAATAAACATGTTTACAGCAGAAATAAACATGTTTACAGCAGAAATAAACATGTTTACAGCAGAAATAAACATGTTTACAGTAGAAATAAACATGTTTACAGCAGAAATAAACATGTTTACAGCGGAAATAAACATGTTTACAGCAGAAATAAACATGTTTACAGCGGAAATAAACATGTTTACAGCAGAAATAAACATGTTTACAGCAGAAATAAACATGTTTACAGCGGAAATAAACATGTTTACAGCAGAAATAAACATGTTTACAGCGGAAATAAACATGTTTACAGCAGAAATAAACATGTTTACAGCAGAAATAAACATGTTTACTGCAGAAATAAACATGTTTACAGCAGAAATAAACATGTTTACAGCAGAAATAAACATGTTTACAGTAGAAATAAACATGTTTACAGCGGAAATAAACATGTTTACAGCAGAAATAAACATGTTTACAGCAGAAATAAACATGTTTACAGCGGAAATAAACATGTTTACAGCAGAAATAAACATGTTTACAGCAGAAATAAACATGTTTACAGCGGAAATAAACATGTTTACAGCAGAAATAAACATGTTTACAGCAGGAATAAACATGTTTACAGTAGAAATAAACATGTTTACAGCAGAAATAAACATGTTTACAGTAGAAATAAACATGTTTACAGCAGAAATAAACATGTTAACAGTAGAAATAAACATGTTTAGAGCAGAAATAAACATGTTTACTGCAGGAATAAACATATTTACAGCAGAAATAAACATGTTTACAGCAGGAATAAACATATTTACAGCAGAAATAAACATGTTTACAGCAGGAATAAACATGTTTACAGCAGGAATAAACATATTTACAGCAGGAATAAATATGTTTACAGCAGGAATAAACATGTTTACAGCAGGAATAAACATATTTACAGCAGGAATAAATATGTTTACAGCAGGAATAAACATGTTTATAGCAGGAATAAACATGTTTACAGCAGGAATAAACATGTTTACAGCAGAAATAAACATGTTTACAGCAGGAATAAACATGTTTACATCAGGAATAAACATGTTTACGGCAGGAATAAACATGTTTACAGCAGAAATAAACATTTTTACAGCAGGAATAAACATGTTTACAGCCTGGTTCAAAAATCCATTTCAGGTTCAATGAATCAGGTTTACCTTCATGACAACTGTGGGGGGAGTGATTTTTTTTCTAACTTGCCCGTTTAAAAGTAATTAAATCTAGAAATTTTGCATATTTTGGGGCGTGTCCTTTTGATTGACAGGTACTCAATCTTCCGCTTCAAGTAAGAAGAACGTAGAACAACTGCGGTTCATAGCTGGTAAAAAGCATGACTTAGCTTTAGCCCGCTTACCTCTGTTAGCTGGTTAGCTCTTAGCAACAAGTAAGTCGGAGTTAGCTAGATGTCAATCATCCACCCCCACGCTCACAGCCCCCCTCTCAGCTCCACCTCTTTGCCCATTTTTATATTTTCTGGGAGAGACAGCATGTGTGACGCTGCCAAGATGGTGATGGTAGGAACCGCCCACCAAGCTTCAGTTCAGCTCTTCAGAAACCTACGGGTGACGTCATATAAGAATAACACGTTACACGTTTGCCCACTTTTGGGGCTAAAAGTGTAGAAACTATACACAACCTGGTTTAAAAAGTAATATTGTAACCCCCCCCCCCCCCCCACACACACACACACACACACACACACACTCACACACATGCACCAGGAGAAATCTTAGCGCTCTCTGCCTGAGTTGTTGAACTGTGATAGTGTAAGCGTCTGGCTTTAACCAGGATTTGTTGCACAATACTTAATTTCTGCTTCATACCAACATATATTTATGATTACCAGTCCTCCTGATTGCTCCTGCGCTTAAACTTAGCTTACTCTTTATGTGTGTTGAGGTGGGAGTAAGCCAACATTTTTCTAGCTAACGTTACAGGTGTTAAGTACCTCAGGCTTAGACAGTAAGTGGTTGGCAGAGACACTAAAGCTTCTACCCGCTAGGAATGAGGTAAACCATTGTAAAACTGTGCCAGACATGCCAATAAGGTTCCGCAGCTTTTAATTTAAGATGTGGTGGTTGACGGTGTCAAAGGCCGAAGACAGATCCAGCAGAACCAAAACTGTACATCTTCCTGAATCAGCAGACATCATGATGTCACTAGACACTTTCAGTAATACGCTTTCTGCAGAGTGATGTTTACGAAACCCTGACTGAGAGGTGTCATACATGTTGTGTGACTCTAAAAATGAAGTCAATAGCTTTGCTGCCACCTTGTCCAACATTTTAGCAAGGAACAGCAGTTTGGAAATCAGCCTGAAGTTCTTAAGATCGGATTCGTCCAAGTTAGCTTTCTTGAGTCTTAGTTCCACAATAAAAGAACTCGGAAATACACCAGAGGAGAGCGACAAGTTAAATATTTCATTAAATCTAAAACACATTTATTAGTATCCTTCATTTTATATATATATATATATATATATATATATATATATATATATATATATATATATATATATATATATATATATATATATATATATACATATATATATATATATATATATATATATATATATATATATTTATATATATATATACATATATAAAATGAAGGATACATCGCTTATATATATATATATATATATATATATATATATATATATATATATATATATATATATTAAAGAATTAAAGACACACTGCAGAACTTTTGCCATTTTCCTGTCACACGTCCCCTATCAACGGCTAATTCAGCATCCATCTTGCATCCTACCTGACCTGCTGGCTCTCTTCAGCCACCAAAAGATGATCTTGCGACAACTTTTGTCATCTCTCTTTTAATATTCTTGTGTTTCTTTGCTCAATCAGCAACGTTGCATTTAAAACAGCCACTTCCCTATTTTACTGTGAAGCCAAATGTCACATTGGGTAAAAGATGGATAGTGTTGGTTTCTCAGCCTCAGAAGCAGCTCCAGAAACACATGATAGATGTCACTGTGTCATCGAACAAACCAGAAGGTCAGAAAGTTACGTAACGAGTCTTTAAAGAGGAGAGGGCTCCAGCTTGTTATCAGCTGTCGGTTCGAAAGCTGCAGCTGCGTTTCCAGTACATTTTTTGCAAAATAAAAGCGATATTTGTACGTTTTGACAAACAAGAATTGTGATTTGCAGTTGTTTCATTGAACAGCACATCAGCCTCAAGTCTCGTAAAATCTGATGAGAAGAAGGAAATTTTATGAAAATTGCTGCTTATGCAAGGTTGCCACATAGCATTGTTTTGGGGTTTTTTTACTTGCTGTGGATAATTTGCTACGGATTTTTTAAGCTTTTCTCCCTTATTTTCTTTTACAAAACTTTGAAATTTGCTGTTGTTTGTTCCGTACTGCGCCTTCTTTACTGGAAATGAACTGGTCACGACCCCCATGACACGTAAATGAATTAAAAGTGTTTCCTTTACACCTTTTGCGATATATTATAAATAATTGGAAAAATTGAAACACCACTTCATGAGAGCATAAAAACCTTTTAGTGATATTTGTTCCCATTTCTGGTTATTTATTTATGTGATATTTAGCTTTTGGGTGATTCAGGGTGTAATGGAAACGCTTATGACGGTATGAGGTTACATTCAGCATTAGTGCATGAGAACAGAGTGCAGGTAGTCAGAAAAGGCATGTGAATAATGTGAGAAGAAAGTTTATTTAGGTTCAGTCACAGAAACAGATCACCATGGTTTAAATAAGTATCTGGAGCAGCAAGTTGGCGAATCTTTTCTTCCTGTTGTCAAGGAGCTGATTGTTGATGAAAACAAGCTGTTTATCATTTACTGTTCCTCCCTGAAAAACACCGTCACACTTCCACAAAGGCCTCGTCCGGCCCGGTCCCGCACAACAACATCACTCTGCGGTTTATGGAGGTGAAAAATGCTCACGCTCTCTGTGTGGGCAGAGGTGATTTATTGTGGTGAAGTCACACACACACAACACACACACACACAAAACACTGGGCCAAACTGCACTACAAAAACACTGTAAGGCAACACTGACTTTAAACTGACATGATTATGACACACTGTTGTTGTAGTTTGGACATATCCTGCACATCATCAACAAAAGTCTTGTAATCTTCTCATCACAGACTGACTGTATTCATCTTGGCACATGAAGGCCGTGTGCTGCAGAAACAACATACAGATGGTGTGTGAGGCTCCATTTATCTGTGACGTTGCTGTTGTTGTGTCTCCTATCTGCATGTAAAGCAGCGAAAACATCCGACCCATCTCCGTGAAAGAGCCGATAATGCCCGATAATTATGCTGCATTTATACGTGATTTATGCACGAGACAAAGGCGTCATGGTATCATGACCATGCAAGCAGCAACAGCTGCAGGACAGAGTTCAGATCTAATGCATGAACCTGGATACTTCATCTGATGCTTCAGCTTTATAATCAGTGTATAACATGTAAAGTTACTGAGCGTCTGAACTGAAAACTGCTTTTAGAAAACTCCAGGATGGATGTTTTTATCTTTGGAACGGTTGGAACGATAAATCCACATCCATCCAGGACACACGCTGGCAAATATTGTCCTGATTAGCAGACGACAACATGCTGTTATCTTATCCTTCGTACTGAACATGGAGCAGCGCTCTGCTGGAAGTTCTGGAAGTGCTCTGTGAATAAACATGAAAACACAATGCAGCTGATAACAGGACACTCAGGCTCCTCTTTCCCACCTGAAACAGAAGAGGAACTCACAGACAGAGCAGGTTTACTTCACACATTACCGACGTCATCGCCATGGTGATGCAATCGCCTCCTCACAAAGTTTCACTGCTTCTTTTTTTCTTCCTGCAGACAAAATAAATTCTATTTTCCCTTCGTTTGCTACGCAGCGGTAAGCAGCGACACGCAGCGGTACGCAGCGGTACGCAGCCACACGCAGCGGTAAGCAGCGGTACGCAGCGGTAAGCAGCGGTACGCAGCGGTACGCAGCGGTAAGCAGCGACACGCAGCGGTACGCAGCGGTACGCAGCGACACGCAGCGGTACGCAGCGGTAAGCAGCGGTACGCAGCGACACGCAGCGGTACGCAGCGACACGCAGCGACACGCAGCGGTAAGCAGCCACACGCAGCCACACGCAGCCACACGCAGCGGTAAGCAGCGGTAAGCAGCGGTACGCAGCGACACGCAGCGGTACGCAGCCACACGCAGCCACACGCAGCGGTAAGCAGCGGTAAGCAGCGGTACGCAGCGACACGCAGCGGTACGCAGCGACACGCAGCCACACGCAGCGGTAAGCAGCGGTACGCAGCGACACGCAGCGGTACGCAGCGACACGCAGCGACACGCAGCCACACGCAGCGGTAAGCAGCGGTACGCAGCGACACGCAGCGGTACGCAGCCACACGCAGCGGTAAGCAGCGGTAAGCAGCGGTACGCAGCGGTAAGCAGCGACACGCAGCGGTACGCAGCGACACGCAGCCACACGCAGCCACACGCAGCCACACGCAGCGGTAAGCAGCGGTACGCAGCGACACGCAGCGGTACGCAGCGACACGCAGCGACACGCAGCGGTAAGCAGCGGTACGCAGCGGCACGCAGCCACACGCAGCGGTACGCAGCGGTACGCAGCGGTAAGCAGCGGTACGCAGCGGTAAGCAGCGGTACGCAGCGGTACGCAGCGGTACGCAGCGGTACGCAGCGACACGCAGCGGTACGCAGCGACACGCAGCCACACGCAGCCACACGCAGCGGTACGCAGCGGTAAGCAGCGGTACGCAGCGACACGCAGCGACACGCAGCGGTAAGCAGCGACACGCAGCGGTACGCAGCGGTAAGCAGCGACACGCAGCGGTACGCAGCGACACGCAGCGACACGCAGCGGTACGCAGCCACACGCAGCGGTACGCAGCGCTACGCAGCGGTAAGCAGCGCTACACAGCGACACGCAGCGACACGCAGCGGTAAGCAGCGGTACGCAGCGGTACGCAGCGACACGCAGCGCTACGCAGCGGTACGCAGCGACACGCAGCGACACGCAGCGGTAAGCAGCGGTACGCAGCGACACGCAGCGACACGCAGCGACACGCAGCGACACGCAGCGGTAAGCAGCGGTACGCAGCGACACGCAGCGGTACGCAGCGACACGCAGCGGTAAGCAGCGGTACGCAGCGACACGCAGCGACACGCAGCGACACGCAGTGGTAAGCAGCGGTACGCAGCGCTACGCAGCGGTACGCAGCGACACGCAGCGACACGCAGCGGTAAGCAGCGGTACGCAGCGACACGCAGCGACACGCAGTGGTAAGCAGCGGTACGCAGCGACACGCAGCGGTACGCAGCGACACGCAGCGACACGCAGCGACACGCAGCGCTACGCAGCGGTACGCAGCGACACGCAGCGGTACGCAGCGACACGCAGCGCTACGCAGCGACACGCAGCGCTACGCAGTACCGGCACTTTTAAATTCTATCCTTTTGCGTACCAGAACTATTTTCTTACAGCGTATGGTGCATAGCGGGACTTTTACCAGCTTTTCTTCAGCAATCAGTATACCCCCCCACTACTTCACCACATATTACAACTGATATTTGATGATTTTATTTTTAAAAAAAATGTAAAAAGTCGCCTCAAAAGAAATGTATTGTTAAGACCGGTTTAGACGCACAACACTTGCTGTAACCTACAATGTCAGTATTTTGAGTTTTTGAAGATTTATTTCTAGATTAAAGATAAGATAATATTGCTAAGTGGAATGGACCAGGCCTGATGCTGTGGAAAACATAAAAAACATAACTTGATAAGGTAAGGTTGAACTTGATAAGGTACAAAAATAGACCAGAACTGAAGGGAAATGTCTCTCAAAAGAGTACACCCCCAGCGACAAGCATTTGTACCTTTTTAGCTACAAGCTGGTACCTCTATTGTTGAGTGTGTTTGTTAAACCGTATGACGTGGTGGTCTGCATGGATCTTTCAGACCATTCAACACATCCTGATGGGGTCCGACTAACACGTATTATCTATGACAAATGTACAGTACAAGTGCTCTTTGTGTGTTTAAACAATAGAGAATTTAACTACTAATGTCAAATGAACTGAGTCGGTCATCAGGCAGGGTCTTTCCTGACAACGCTGACCAGATAACTGTACGGATAAATGAAGCTACCACAAAGAATGACAGAGCTGCACGTCCAAAATGTCAGAAAACAACAAAAGACAGAGGTTTATATCCAGATTCCATGACTCTTATTGCTTAGAAACCTTAAAAAAACTTCCCAAAAACAACTTCCCAGCGGTGTGTCTCAAAGTTTTCAGAAGATCTGGAAGGTTAGGATTCAGAACCATGAAGTCCACGTAAAGGAAACGCTGCGTGTCCTGAATAATGATTTCTGCCTGCCTGTTCGGGCTTCCATGGGTGTGCAAAGCAGCTGAAGAGGATTCGCTGTTGGTGGCTTTTTACAAGCAGTGGGAAGAACGGCAGCTGTCTGCTAATTGCCAGCTAATGCAAATTCTGCTATTTAATATAATGGGGGTTTATAACCTCCCATTACTGCAAACTGAGGAGTTACTGGTTATAAAAACCCTCTCAGAAAGGGCCAAACAAAAACTCTGACAACCTTTGTGTGAGACATTTGGCATTATACAGACACACACATATCATCTCAGATTGTTTTAGCAGACCAAATCTACAACTTTATCATGCATGTAGGCCATAATAGTCTCATTATTATGGTACAAAATACTCTCAAATCCAGCCTGACTCACACAGATAATGGGGCCAAATAGCAGATTTATTCAGTT